>NC_020492.1:30605078-30616845 GCF_000184155.1 Fragaria vesca subsp. vesca | reverse complement strand
TTTTTTGCTTAGGTCGGTTTTACCGATCCCCCTAGAACCTTCCTCTCTCTTCTTATACCCTTTACCGAAATAGAAACTTTCCGTTTTTAGACCATAATTTTCTCATACGAACTCCGATTTGAGCGTGCCACGTGTCCACGAACTCGTATTAACGTCCTCTACGACTTCCATGAAGGAGTTCTCCCAATTATCAACTTAACAAAAAGTCAACTTTTTGGTCCTTTACGGTAAAACGGTTACAAGAAACAATAATTGAAAATTTACTGTAAACTTCATAAATTCACAGAACATAGCTCATCGCTCCAGAAAATAATCCGGACATACCGGTGAGCTTATATAAACGTGTACCACGACTTCGGACTTTTAAATCCACTATTTACCCATTTCCAGAAAAGCTCGAAAACAACCTCGAGCAATCACTATTTAAATCTCCGAGCGCGAATAAAGAAAAATCCGTGGTAACTCGTAACCCCAAACAGTAACCTTTTAGGTACGGGGTATTATAGGTTGGCGCGGACCAGCTTGATGGGCTTCGAGTGGGCTTTCCTTAGTGGCTTCCTATTGAACATTGAGTATTGAGCTAGGTTTTTTCCTTTCTAGTTTTTCTTTTCTATGTCCTTTTTATGATTTTCTATGGTAGGGCTCTAGCCTGTCAACTAAGAAGGTTATCAAACACCTCGATGATGAAAGAGAGTGTCGTAATTGAGCGCTTTGGCGAAGGAAACTTTCAACCAAGTTTATCCTTGTGTAGGATAATTTTCTAGCTTGGATAGGCTCATTTTAAATGAGCAAAAATTGTGCAATGTGATGATATTTGTATCACCTCACGAGAGGTTGTATCGAGCCATCCTAGCTTGAGAAATCAATATATTGAGTTACATGCAAACTTTGTTTCAAAAAAAAAATGTGGTTGTCATAATATATTAGTAAGGAATATTTAAGTAAAGATAATTTTGTTGTTCTAGGTGGTTAGACAAATTCAATTAAATTTAAAATGTAATTACAAATTATTTAGCTAAATCTTTTTTTTAACAATAAAGTTTAGATCAACAGCCCGTTAGCCATACTCTACCATTTTTACAAAAGCAAATACTGGCAACATTCGGATTAACATAAAAGCAATGAAAATACTGATCCGAATCTCTGATACACTCACAGTTAAGCAAGCTTACAATCAACCTCGTCTTAATCTAATTCCCATTTGTCAACCAGGCAATTGTGGTAAAAGTACAAATTAAAATCGATACAAAAGACAAAGAGAGTAACTATCTAATAAAGACTTAACCGTAATTTATAACATAATTAAAAAGGAGCCCCAAACCCTATAAATGAACACAAGCGCAAAGACCCAGTTAAATCATAGAGCTTAAGAGCATATTCAACAGCTTTCCTAAAATTTCTCCAAAATAAAAAAGCAAAAACCAAAATCTATAAAAAAAATTTGCTCTAACTCCAATAGCTTCCTTATTTTAGAGATTTTAATATTTATTACTACTATCCTACATCATTTTTAACCTCTCAATACATCATTTTTTACCTCCCAATCTAACAAAGCAAATTAAAGTTTCCACCACAACCGACACTTTGACCGTCCAGAGGCCGGCCAACACCACCCAACTTCCATCGTTGACAGGGAGAGCCGATGCCAACGAGCCCCTCAAGAACCCAACCCTTCAAGAAAAAAAAGGACGTCACGCAAGGTTAACTCTACCAAACAAGAATCTGGCGCTGATTCGCTGTCGACCTTCAAAGTAGCCGTCGTTCTGGTATGTCGACAAAAGAAAAAAATTCTCGGTCCCACAGCCGGAGAACCTATTTGAACCTTGTCGTTACCAATAAAAGGCGGAGGCCTCTACCAGAGCCGATGACGGCCGCTCCACTGTCGCTCGCCAAAATCTTTGAAATCCTAGATCGAGAAACCTAGAGGTAGAGATAGAGAGAGACGCTTCGATCTAATTATAGGAATAGAAACATATCAATTTATACATCTCACCCTTGTTCTTCTTGAGTAGATCTCTCCTCACACACATTCATGTTGAGTGAATTTTCCCTTACCCTATCTCAACCAGACTCCACTTGAGGGGATTTTGCCTTAACCACATCTACAATGAGAGTTTTCAGCTTATCAAGATTCGCTCTGAGGAGATTTTATCTGATGGACAAGAAACATGAATCAAATAAAACTCTATCAATTGTAGCATTAAGTAAGAAGGTATCGTTCAAAACAGGGGATTGAAGATATCTTTGCCCAAAAAAAAAAAAGGCTTAGAAAAATTACGCGAATTATCAAGTATTGTAGACTTATAACTATTTACAAAAGTCATTATTGTTTCTAGCAAACAACAGTCGAAAACCAAATTAAAAACCTAACTTAAACTATTTTGGAAATTCTGAAAATTAACAGGAGTATACAAAACACACATGGGGATCAGAAATCATTTGATACGAAAATAAAATAAAACAAAACATGGGACAGAAAAGTGACGAAAATCCTAAACTAAAAAGAAAACAAAAATCTTATTTACATATATACAATGATCGACTTTTGCACCCACACAAGATTCAAACTCAGATTTAAATCATCGCATACTCACTTTGTTTCAACCCTAATAACCTGACTCCTGCAAATTTAAAGTTCGAATCAACTCCTAAATGAAAACAGCCAACGCTGCCAAGTAATCCTCTAAATTCTTCTAAACTCTCATATACAAAGAATATTTTATATAAGAACAGCCAACGCAACCAAGTAATTACATGAATCATTACGCACAAAGGATAGAGTCAAACATATCAATACAAAAGCACATCAATACACAAGTAATTAGATGTATGTTTTGGTCATTAAACACAACTATAAAATTTGATGTGAAACATAAAATAGTAGGGGCGTGTATTAAAACTTCATTTTTGGAAGCCATGACCACCTCCCTCGACTTCGTATTGTCGCCTAGCTATTTCATTAACTAGAAGATAACAAACTACGTAGAAAAAATTGTACCTTCAGTTAACTGATTTTTGGCAAACTCGATGTCTCGCTGTCGAACGTGTGCTGCCGCATCCTCGCCGCTTCAATTTCAGATCAAGCGTGACCATCGCCGCCCCTTTTGCATAAACTTCGCGCCTCACATTCCACATCACGACCCAAACAGCTCACGACGAAACCAAAACTATCCAGATTAAACCAAGCGCGCCCATTTGTCCAACTTTGATTCTAGGGTCGCGATGTTTGGCCAAAGGCTCCTAACCTACCACTAAAGATAGTAAACCCAAATAGAAAAAACCAACTGCTAGAGCCTCGAGCACAGTCCAAAATCTTGGACCCACGACCCGATGTGAGATCTCGTCCGGTAGCAGCCGTGAAATCGACAAAGCCGGAGGCTTACACACGATCCAAACGCTGCTAAACGAGTAGGGATGGCAATAATCCCCGGTGGGTAGGGTACCCACGGGTATTCGACCCTAACAGGGAAGATATACGGGTATAAACAGGTAACGGGGATGGGGATCCCCAGTATTTGGATTCTTAAATCGGGTACGGGGCGGGTATGGTATTTTGATATTCGTCTCCATCCCCACCTATTAAGGATGAAAATATTATTATATATAATTATATAATTTATTATTATATATATATATATTTATATATAATTTATAAATAAATATTTATGTAAAAAAATTTGTGATTCTCTTAATAAACATTTAATAGACGTTCCTTTTTATTATATATTTTTATTCTCTTAATGAAATTTATAGGTATTGTTCTGTTTTAACCAAGACTTGTATTTATTTTTATTGGATTGAAGCATGAAACTTATTTATTTTGGTATTTGATTTTAATTTCATACTTTTATATAATTGTATTTCGTATTTAAAAAAATTAATTTAATACTTAATTGTTAACGGGTACGGGTACGGGTATGAAAACGTAATCCCTAAAGGGTACGGGTACGGGGAATCCCCATTATCTAATTACGGGTACGTGGACGGGTACGAGGATGAGAAACGTAAAAAGGTATGGGTACGGTATTTTGATCCCCGTACCCTACCCTACCCATTGCCATCCCTATGAACGAGCTTGATTGGGCAAGCGAAGCTTTTTCTCTCGCAGTGGTGTTCACTTGGTCACCTAGTGATTAAGAAAATCATGGTCAATTACCGTTGGATGTAAATCTAAGGGTGTGAAGTATTATTTTAAAGTTAAGTTGTTTTGTTTTCTACCTTAATTTAGATTTACATCAAACGGTGATTGACCATGATTTCTTTGGTCACTAGACTTTGGTCACTAGGTGACCATGTGAACACTACTGTTTGCTCTCGAGATGACTCATTTAAGGTTTTTATCTCTTTTTGCTTGGATTTTACCCTTTTTGGTCCTTGAGGATTTAACTGTCACATAATCCTAAGATATTGTTTGATATTTATTAATCCATAATTATTAATAATCTTGAATTGTAAAACAAGAAATTTTCCAACATTACGGGAGGACCATGTGGCAGTATGACGTAGTCCTACATTCCAATCAAATATTGACACATGGATTTTATTAAAGAAAAATCACATCAGTTATTTTGTCAAACAAAGACAATTTTGGGTTTATTGTTGCTTTTTAAACCCTAAACTATAAACTCTAAATCGTAGACCCTAGACCTTAAACCGTAAACCCTAAACCCTAAACCCAAACCCCTAAATCCTAAACTCTAGTCCAAACTCAACAAAGACCCATGAAGGTCATTTCACAAAAAATAGAAACACCTTGGTTTATATTTTAGTCGTAATAAATACATGTGTTAATATTTGATTGGAATGTAGGACCACATCATACTGTCAGTTTGCCACATTGTTTTTCTGTAGCATTCAAAAATTTCTCATTGTAAAACATGTAACATCAATAGTGTAATTGTTTAAAATTCTCCGAAACTTTCGGTAGTATGGAATTGGTGTTGACCATTATACCAAAAAAAAAATGGAAATGGTGTTACCGTTATTTGAGTGATGTCGATCTCATATGTACCCATACTATACTTAACAATGTTTTCATCAAGTGAGATTTTAAGCCTTGCTAGTAACTGAAATTAACTACAAAATTGTTATTCCAAGTGAGTTGAATGTAATTTTGATTCATATCTAAGGAAAGGTTTGCTATACAATGGAAAATCAAAATTTTAGATACAGAGAGGAAGGAAATTGGCCGGTGATGATGATTGAGACTCAACGCACTACATAAGCAGGGGAGTGTATAGACATTGAGAAGATCACATAAGCAACGGCAGAACAAAAGACTATGGTCATCACCCACCCACACATGAACTTGAATAAGAGCTTCCAGTTCACATTCTGCAAGAGTCAAATTCAATTTTGAGGATCCATTCATACATTATTAAACTTCTGATTATGCATAACCCTAACTACTCACAATAGTTTTATAAACGGCTAAAATTCTTGTATATCATGTTGCTAGTTTTTTTTTTTCTTGGGAAATTTAATGTTTTAGGACATTCAGGACCTAGGGTGGTTTCAGTGGTAGTTGTTCTAATTCTAAACTAGAGCTTAAAGGTATCAAACTCATAACCTACACATTCAGAGTAAACAGTAAGCAAATTAAAGATTAACTCACCCGAGGGTCATCTGCAATCCCAACTCCTACCAAGGATCCAACCAAAGCATGGATGGTTGAGACTGGAAGCTTAATTTTAGTGACAATGATGATTGCAGCTACAGTTGACAATTGTGCTGCTAACCCTCTTGAGTTGCTCATATAAGTCAGCTTTCCACCCAGAGACTGAGTCACCCTAAACCCACATAGAAAGAAACCGATGGCTGCACCAAATCCACCAATTGCTTTAAACCACCAAGTTACATGGATTGATCCCTGCAATATATATGAATGGATAACATGATGCTTAGTTATATAACTAACAACATGATGTTTATTAGTACTGCACTATTGTACTCACCACATGTTCCCCATTTCCAGAATATTTATCTCTGTGCTGGAAAACATCAAGAATAGCTCCATATGGGCTCACAACAGCCGCAACCTCACTAGCTGATTGTATAAGCCTGCTCATCAACATCATTTTTGAGGTCATATATGATGCAGTGTAGGATTAATCTGGATTCCTGCTGATGTTTTTCTTTTCTTTTTGTGTTGAACTGTTGATATTGTGCTTACATGTAAAACTATGTCATGCATATCTTAAGACACAAAAGTGGCAGGACTTACGCAAAGATACATGAAGCTATAAGATGAGGAAAGCTGAAGTAATCTTCCACATCGTCATATTTTTCGGCTAGAGCATGGCGAACAAGGGTATGCTGGTCATACTCCATTATCTATTTCCATTGCATAATAAGCATGAAGGTTAGCACAAAATGAGCATATTGTGTAGTCTCTCATCGAGATATTTGCATGTTACTTTGTCAAAACTGTGACATATATTTCAAACAAATATACCAATTGTCCACATTCAGTTTGGCACGAGATATTTTCTGAGAGAGATGTCATATGAAAGAAGACTTGAGGAGCAGGAGTACTTACAGGAGAAAAAACTGATTTTGATGAACCTTTAAGAAACCGGAAGGCATTTCCAATTGGTGTTGTTTTCTCAATCTTCTGAAAGTTCCTTGTGTGAGTTTGAACCGATTGAATTGGTGTAGACTGGAGCAACTTTCTAAATGAGGTAGATTTGTCTATATTAGACAGATCTTGAGAAGCAATGGATTGATCTTTAGCAAGCTTATTTTCGGGTTCCTGGACTAATGAGTCCGGTGAAGCCCAGCTCCTCTCGTCCTCTTCATACACCGTGTCAAGGACTCTCATCTGCATGAAATCTTTCAATGCTTCTTCAAACTGAGCTTCATCTTCAGCTGATTTTGTATCGTTAAATGCTGGATCTTGGCTTTCTATGCATTTACCATGATCTGAAGATTGTGTCATGTTTTTCTTCATGGTCTTGTAATTTTTGACTGCTTTTAGTTTTTTCATGGCCAAAGGTACTACAACAAGCTGTTACATACAGATTTAGACACTGGTCAAGAACATTAGTAAGACCAGGCCTCCAAACAAAATTCATTAATTGTTATAAAATGTTACCAAAGATAATAGAGCTCCGATCAAGGTGGCCACTGCAACTGCAACAATCATCACCCAATTATAAAGAGCTATCATATGTGGTAACACCTGAAATTGTCAAAGCACAAAATTCTGGTAATAAGAAATAATATGGAGAACAGTAAAGCACGTACTGAAGCAGGAATATAATTATTAGCCTGCTAAAAGTAAAATTAATTAACAATGTGAATGATACGTTTCTTCACAATTCCCTTGTTTTATAATACTGTATATTCTAAACTTGGTGACTTCATGTGATAGCCTTAAGCGAATGCAGTAAAGTGAAGACAGGTATTAGAAATTGCATTATCTACAAGTATGATCTGGTATGTCTCATTTAACATTACTGTCGAAATTTTAGGTTAAACCATCTTCCCGAGGCTCTTTCTATCATGCAATATCAATGAAGAATTATATATAGTAAGAAACCTGAAACACGAGAAAGAGGCAAAGCAGTCCGGCTGATATTCCATAATCAATTGGAAGAAAAACAAGAATCCTTCTTTCGGAATTTTCATGGCGAAGCAGAGAAATCTTCATAAGAGCAAAGAGGAGGAATGCGCAAAGAAAGGCAATTAATGGAGCAACAGTCCACTCAAGAACAAGCCAAACAAGTCCTCCACCGATGAAATTGTGGTTCTGATTCTGCATTGAGTTTCCCATTGAGAATGTGAGTTGTAGCGTCAACTTTGTCATTTTCATTATGCAGTTGCATCTATGTCTGCATTACCTTATTCCATAATGGTATGTAGCCAAAACCTTGAGTAGCAAGTACAGTTCCCAATAGAGCACCTTGTATCGATTGCAGGGATGAGACTGGCAGCCGTAAATATGTAGCCAGAGAAACCCAGATTGCTGACCAAATTTCCGCATAAATATATATGTTGTGAAAGAAGCTTCAGAAACTTGTTTACTACACAATGACATGAAGTATGATAGTAATAATAAGAAAGTCATGTTGTACCTGCTGTGATGAGAACAACTACCAGACTCCACATCATGAAACCTTCACTAGGCTGATTTTCTTTAAGGAACTGGGTAAACAGTGAACTCCATTAGTCAAATGAAATCAACATTTTCATGAGAACTTGATTTAGGCACCAAGGTTTTACTACCATACATAAGAAAATAAGGCATTAACAGTACTGGTGGAACTTGCAAAGGCTGCTCCAGGAACATAGATCATACAAGCCATTACAAATGCCTTCAGAATGGTCAAACTCCCGGATCCAATTGGAGTTGAGAACTGAAATTGAAAACAATGTATGATAAAACCAATGTATGAACTAAAATTGAAGAAAAACCTGTTAGAGGTTCATATGAACTCCATAAAAACCAACTTTCGTGTACAATATCTAGTCCATCATGATTGAAAACAATGTCAGCACGTCTTGGTCATTTCACTACATAACCTCCTGAACATGGTCACTATACCTAAAGATCATCCAAAATTCATTTACGAAGCCACTAACCGGAGCTGGAAGATTGTTGGCACCAGCCAAAAACGCCATGAGAATCGCAGCAAAAGCTGAAAATATTGGTATCCATCCATAAGTCTGCTTCCACTTGCCCACGATTTTGGTGGCCAAATCAATAGCAACATGATGATCAGTGTTTGATGACATTTTTGACTATCTTACTCGATCTGTTAGTCTCAGTTGGTCAGAGAGCTATGACCAAGAAGGCAGCTCATAATAACATAAGAGGTTAGTGATTAATACTGTAATTGGCATTGGATTAATCTCCAAAGGTGCATAGGTTGTGCTGTTTTTTCTAATGTTATGTAGCACCTTCTCTTATTTTGGTTGTCTTTTGACATTGACGACTGTGTTGTTTTCCTTGTCATTTATTGGAAATATTCTTTGTTCGTCTCTTGACCAATTAATATTGATAGTGTGGAATGTGGATGCAAAAGATATCAACTTTTTCAATATTCTCACTTTCAAGGACTGCAATGAGAGAGCGGCCAATGATGCTCAAGGTATGAAGCCTGTCTCTGTTACCTATGAAATAGTCAATTACTAAATGTTATATGCTTCAAAGAAAGAGATTCGATCTTCTTGAGTATCCAGACGTATGTATGTATGGTTGTATATATCTAGTTAGTTTTATTTGTTTTCGTACTAAGCGGGTTTATGCCGTCCCACTATTAGGTAGAGCGTGAAAGGTCTTGTGCCGGTCTATACATCTTGTGTGCAGCGGCGGACTCAGGATTTTGTATATGTGGGGGCGTAAACAAAGTTTTATTTCAAAGTCATAGATTTATAAGGAAATTGAACCAAATAAAAGACATAAATTGAAAATAAGTTGAAGATTATTGTAACTTATTCATTAGTAACTTCATTTTATTGGTGTAAAGCACCAAAACAAGCTTGTGTTTATCTCTGTGGGGGCTTAGTTAGGAGTAGATACTATAAATCAATTGGTTATCACAGTATATATCATACCTAGCTTCAATACACACATGAAAAAATTCAGTGGGCGCATATGCCCACACCCACACTAGTCCCTTAGTAGGCCGCCGGTGCTTGTGTGACTTATCTGCTTTACGGAGGCGGTTTGTTTTCCGTTTGGTCAAATGGTCGCAACCTTCTAGTGGCAAGATGAGACTAATTGTTGTCAGATTTATTTTTTGACGGCAACATATAAAGTACGAAAGCTGCATTATTAGACATTAGAATCAATATGTATTTGTGCTACATGTCTATTGATCTTTTTATTATGTTACCGTTGTGACAAAGCAAATGGAGTCGTCATTAAAATCTCTTTACTAGTTGATGCTAGTTAGAATACATGTTTTTTTATAGAAATTCTCGATATTATATCGGGACTTCTAGGTGCTATAAAATGTTTAATCAAGTATATGTCAATCACATTCTTCCCTATTGTACAATCGTACATCAGTAAGGCAATAAGAACTCTTTGAGATCAGCAGAGAGACTGTTTCCTTTGGAAAGATGCATCTCATCCAAGACTCACCGCTTCCATCATCACCCATTTTGCACCTTATCCTTTGATTTTGTCATTTTGGTATTACTAAGCATGGCATCACCATCAATTTGATGCATATAAAATTTAAACTGACAAAACGGGTCGTTCTGCCCAAAGCCTCTATCATGGTTATAACCGCCGGCCTCTTTCCCGCCACAACAACACGACTCACGAGCTAAGCCATATAACACGTACTAGTCTCTCTCTCTCTCTCTCTCACTCTTCTTTCATTGCCCTTTTTCAGTCTAGCTAGCTGAAGCACCTCTCCGATATCTCCTTTTTCATTTCGATCGGAAACTGATTCTCCATATATATATAGATCGATTTAAATGAAGACGATGGGTGAGATTCTTTATGCATGCGACGACTCTGACATGCAACTGATAGGGAAGTTCTTGAGCTTCGCTTCGAGAGGTGACAGAGTTGGACTGAACCAGATGTTGATCCAAGGCGTATCTCCTGATGTGCAAGACTACGACAACAGGACGGCGCTGCATCTGGCGGCGAGTGAGGGTCACACTCCCATTGTTGAGCTTCTTGTGTGCTACAGAGCCAATGTTAATCTCCAAGACCGATGGAAAAGAACGGTAATAAGAACATATATATTGGAATTTTCATATATAGGTACCTACAACGTACTAGATGTATTGTGATTTGCTCACTCCAAGTTCGATCTTATCGATCTCTGTTACTTTTGTGATGTGAATATGTAAGCCCTTGACAGATGCAAGACTCTATGGACATCGAGACATATGCAGAATTCTTGAAGTGAATGGAGGCAATGACTTTACCAGTCAGCTAATGGTAATTATTAGTTAATTGATCGAGAACAAAAACTATATTTGATGATCGATCGCGAACCTTTAATTCTATCTTAATTTCTAGGTATGATCAGCGTACTCCAAGTTTCTTATGATCATAAAGTTTCTATGATCAACTCAAGATGCATGTCATAACTAACTACATGTTTTCTTCTTCTTCGATCTTCTTCTTTTGGACACCGGCCGGCCAGACTGTTCGACATGAACATGATTCAAATGATGTTAAGTTTGACATGACGGAATTAGATACAGAACATTCATCAAAGGTTCAACAGGTACTGATCGAAGTTGATGATCTGGCATATATTAATCATCTTCTACATATATATATCGCACGTTGTTGTACCATATATCAGTCTGTAAATTAATATATGTAAAAGCTCTTGCTTGAGTTGATTTCAGGGTTGTTTTGGTGAATCTGAGAAGGTCAAGTGGCGTGGAATCTGGGTCGTAAAGACTGTTGTCAAGAGACACATACGTGCTCCAGTAACAATGTATTTGTTTCTACATATATATTAATTAAGTCGATCGATCATTAGTTTAAGTAGCTAGCTAGTGTATATTATGTGACTTAATTAATTCGGACAAACTCTAATATTAATATTCCTTCAAGCTGATCATACGTACGTACGTACACAGGATACTCTCTGCTAAGGATAACACTCTCCTACGGGAACTTAGACATCCCAATATCTTGCAATTTCTTGGTTCAATTGTGCAGCAAGAGGAGATGGTTCTTATTACCGAGTATCTGCCCAAAGTACGTATATATCTATACCTTCTTGCTGCTACTTAATTAATCAGTCATATATATATATATATATATATATATATATATATATAT
>NC_020492.1:30601125-30602180 GCF_000184155.1 Fragaria vesca subsp. vesca | reverse complement strand
TATTTTGGTTCTTGTATACTCGATCTGCTAGGGTAATCTTGAGGATATTTTGAACCAAAGAACCCGTCTTGATGTGCATACTGCCCTTCGTTATGCGCTCGATATTGCTAGGTATATGAGCTTTTGCTGCTTTCTCAAATTTCATTCGGCATTTAATTGAAAATATATCCAATCAATGTTATTTTTTAGCTAGGCCGGCTAGGGTGTTCCAAGATTTAATGTATATGCAAAATTAAATTGGCAGGGGTATGAACTATCTTCATAAGCACGTGCCATCCCCAATAGTTCACTATCATTTGGGTACCAGGTATATATGTTATATGTGCTTCAATAAGTTCTCTGATCTGGTATGAAATGAAAGCCAATCATATATATTTTCGTTTTGGAGTATAGAAACTTGTGGCAGGATGAAGGTGGACACTTGAAGATTGGGGAGTATTGGGTTCAGATGTTGTATGAACTTAACCCGGATCAAAATGGATGTATGTACGTTGCATCAACTTCCGATCCCACACATTATTAAGTCTTCAATTTTTTTTAATTAGTTTCAATATACAGGCCAAAAATGCGATGGCACACAAGATTTAACAAAGATAGACATTCGGTCATTTGGGCTCATATATTATCAGGTACAGAGCAACGTGTATAATTAAGCTGCTAACTAATGTTTCACAGCTAGTTTTGACATCATTTTATGCCATATTCATGTGTGTTATCTTCAGATGCTAGAAGGAACGCACTGCCAGACCAACACAAACACTGACCAACACGAACTCGCCATCGTTACTTTTAAACCCAAATTCCATTTGAGTCGATGTTCTAATAGGATTCAAGAGTAAGCCCCTTATAATAATTTTCTCTTTTCTACTGCATCCATATTGCTTTTAAATGACAGATGTGGTACTGCCTTCATAAATCGATGGTACTCTGCCATATATTTCCATTTCAATAAGCATTTTAGAATTGGTAAAAGTTTTCGAACTAATTTTTTTCGGAAATGTTTGGCAAAAAAGTTGAAGCAACCCTCGAAATTAAAGAATATGTTTTTTTTTGGT
>NC_020492.1:30589281-30601105 GCF_000184155.1 Fragaria vesca subsp. vesca | reverse complement strand
AGTAAAACAAGTACACAAAACAAACTATAACCTAAAGCCCCTAGGGGCACCCCTTCCTAGCTAATCCGGATGAAACACAGCAAGGGGGAGAGAGTGGAACCAAACACAATTCAAGGACCCAGAGTCATATGATCGAGCTCTCTAGGCTAGCTAGTCAGCCACGTAATTTGCCTCATGATGGACATGTTCGAATATGATATGGTCAAACTGAGAAGTTAAAAGCTAAATATCATGCGCCAACGTACGAATGCGCGCCTAAGAGATGAAGCATAATCATGAACAGCCACTAGGCCAAAATAGCTATCACACAACGGGTTAAAGCCGTTGTATGATGTCGACCGAGTGCATTGTGTATCGGGTAAAGATCACACAACTAATCTTCTTATTCTTGTCGTTCCTTAAACATGTTGTGTGATGAATTTTCCTTCATCATACAACGGGGATGTCTTTTGTGTTGTGTGTTGAGCTTGTTGATCTAGTGTGCCTTGATCACGATTTGAGAGTCTTCTTATTCCACCACCACATTGCGAAAATTATTTAGTAGAGTTGTATGTAAGCCTTCAAGAAGAGTTGTAGCTTCAGCAATTAAGACACTGGACAAACCAATATGCTTAGAAGTTGAAATAATAGGGTTTCCGAGATGATTACCTCAACTAGTTTCACAAAAACACTTTAGAAGTCTATTTATTTATTTATTTTTTGATTGAAACACTTTAAAAGTTTTGATCTAGTACGTGCTTCTAATAATTAAAACCACTTTCATTGAAAGCGTTACGTACCAAAAATATGTATAGACCAGCTTTGATTGTCCTTTTGATCTCGGTATATGCCTTTTGTTTTGCAGGTTGATACAGAAATGTACAAGTGGTGATCCTTCCGACGGGCCCCCATTCGAAGACATCATAGGTATTCTTGAAGAGGAAGTATTGTCTTTGGGTAGAGCATGCCCACTAGTTTGTTAGGTTCCCTATGTATAGATGGACATGGGCAACAAGTGCGCCAAGTAAGATTTCTATTTTGTTTTGTCACAGTAACGATATTACGTACGTACAAAGAAAGAAAAAACTAAATAAAGAATCTGCTGCACTTGATATTTGTAACCAATGTTTTTGGTATTGTGTAATACGTATGAAGAAGTAAGAACTAAATGCGCACATTAAACATACATCCACGGGCATCCAAAAGGTAATTTTGGAACTTTGAGATTATAATTGTCTTTACTTGAGCTTGATCAGTGCTGGAGTGACAAAAACACAAAAACGTCTGTGAACTCTCCTCCTTCAATCTCTCTATAGAGCGGATGCATGTGGGATTTGCGGTCGGAAAGAGATAGACAATAATGACGAGAGGATTCTCTGATGCATGTGGTTCGTCGGTCTGGGCTGGCCGGACGACGACTGTAATATTCGTGCGCCCAAACGTTTGTGTTCTGGATGAGCTCAATACCCAGAAGGTGTCATTTTCCTCTAAAGCAGTCGTCGTTTGACTGCCATCAAGTACTCGGTTTCCGTGAGTCATCAATGCACATGCTACGGGAGGAATCTCGTCTCCTCATTTAAAACACTCTTATCTCCTCTCCTCAGGTTGGTGAGAACTCAGATGTTGTGAATCAAGAAGAAGTCGATCCTCATGCCTGAGAGCCTTGTTATTTTGATAAGTCGTCCTTGTTTTTTTTTGTAATGTTTTAATTTATTTCAGAACATCTTTTGACGTACCAGGGTGAGTTCAATTTCGGTTTAAACATATGTTGGCAACTGATTGCCTTAATTTGCATTGAAGATCACAATTGTTTGTTTAAGCCTTAGGGTTTTATTTCTGTTGGTATGGAATGTTAAAAGAATTAAAATTGTTTTGAACTTCAGTGAAATGAAAGTAAATAATGGCTCAATAATTTCATGAGTGGTGGTCGACCTTGCCAATGAATCAGCCTTAATGTTTTCCGATGGCAAAATCTATGTGATTCGATTGCTTTTGAAAAGTTGAAGGATAGTTTAGACATATCCATGAATAGGCTTTTGAATTGGTGATTGACCTGAAAATTGGTTTGAACTTGGTTCCTTACTAATTAAGAGTCGTTGAATATATCGATGGTATCAGCTCCGTAATCAATCGCAACAGCAAACCACCAATGAGTGACTATTTTTTTCAGATTGTTCACGGTTTCTCAAAGGTTCCTACACATAAAGACTAATTTACGGGTCTCATCAGCCAACCGGGCATTACAGCATTTTTTTTAACTACGTTTATAATTTAACAAATAATACTGAGTAACACCAACGCATAACTATAATATCATGAAATTCCTGTGATGGACCCGATTTACACTTTCGGACTTTCCACTACCCTACAAAAAGTAAAAATAAATAAAAATAAAAGACATTCGGAGATCCTTTCTGAAGCTGTGTTACTTCTGAACGGCAGAGGGGTCATAATATGGGCGCCCATAGGCCGTGTCTTCAGGTGAGAACCCTCACCACCTTCACACAACAGCACCCAGTACTTTTTCACTCTCACAGACCCCATTCTATATCTTCTTCCCCATCATCAAACCACTCCTTGGAAAATGGTGTTACACTCGAGGCTTCTTCTCTGTCAGGTTCTCTTTTGGTCGAGAAGCTACTGTTGGGTTTGAAGCAAGGTAATCTCAATTCTTTGCGTAACTCTCTGTTTCAGTTAAACCCACTTGTTGTAGTTGAACTTGTTCACCGCTGCCGCGACAATTTGCCAGCGGGTCTGAAACTCGTTGACTTGATAATGGTAAACTGTCCGAATCTGAAGCACTCGTCACAGTCTCTGAGTGCAATGATTCACATTTTGGTGAGGGCCCGAAGGATTTCGGATGCCCAAGCTTTAATGCTTAGAATGGTTAGGAAGAGTGGCGTCTCCCGTGTTGAAATAGTTGAGTCTTTGGTTGGAACCTGCGACAGTTCTGGCTTGGTTTTTGACTTGTTGGTTAGGACTTATGTGCAGGCTAGGAAGTTGAGAGAAGGGTTCGAGGCGTTTAAGACACTTAGGAGCAAGGGATTATGTGTTTCGATAAATGTTGGTAATAGTCTTCTTGGTGGACTTGTGAAGGTTGGGTGGGTAGATTTGGCCTGGCAAGTGTATGGGGAAGTTGTTAGCGGTGGGGTTCAGGTGAATGTGTATACACTAAACATTATGGTTAATGCCTTGTGTAAAGATGGTAAAATCGATAAGGTTAAGTCGTTCATATCAGACATGGCTGAGAAGGGGGTTTCTGCAGATATTGTGACATATAATACTCTAATCAATGCGTATTGTCGTGAAGGGCTCGTAGAAGAAGCTTTTGAGTTAAAAAACTCGATGGCTTCTAAGGGTTTGAGACCTGAGGTTTTCACATACAATGCTATCATGAATGGGTTGTGTAGGGTAGGAAATTATGCAAGAGCAAAGGAAGTTTTGTATGAGATTTTACAGAATGGATTAAATCCTGATACTACTACGTTTAATACACTGCTGGTTGAGAGTTGTAGAAAAGATAATATTTCAGAGGCTGAAGGAATTTTCCATGAAATGTCATGTAGAGGTGTTGTTCCTGATTTAATCAGCTTCAGTTCAGTAATTGGGGTGCTTTCAAGGAATGGACATAGTGATCATGCACTATTATATTTTCAAGATATGAAAACTGCAGGCTTGGTTCCAGATAATGTGATCTATACTATCCTTATAGATGGATATTGTAGAAATGGTAAGGTGTTAGAGGCGTTGAAGTTGCGGGATGAAATGCTTGAGCAAGGCTGCGTGGTGGATGTTATCACCTTCAATACTATATTAAATGGACTTTGTCGGGAGAAGATGCTTGCTGATGCAGAGAAACTCTTCAATGAAATGGTGGAAAGGGGTGTCTTTCCAGATTTTTATACTTTCACAACACTTATTCATGGTTATTGTAAAACCGGGAATATGACTAAATCCTTAAGTTTGTTTGAGGCAATGACTAGCAGAAATATCAAGCCTGACATTGTCACATACAACACATTGATTGATGGGTTCTGCAAAGTAGGTGGCATGGATAAAGCTAAGGAGCTTTGGAGTGACATGATTTCTAGAAGAATAGTCCCTACTTGCATTTCATATGGCATTCTTATCAATGGATTCTGTAGCACGGGACTTGTCCATGAGGCGCTACGTTTGTGGGACCAGATGATTGAAGGAGGTATCAAACCCACCTTAGTAACTTGTAACACTGTCATAAAGGGCTATAGCCGCTCTGGTGACACAGAAAAGGCATATGAGTTCTTAGCCAAAATGATTTCAAAAGGAATTGTTCCTGATAGTATTACTTACAACACTCTGGTTAATGGATATGTAAAAGAAGACAATCTGGAGAAAGCCTTTTTTTCAGTTAAGGAGATGGAAAAGCAAGGACTACTGCCAGATGTGATTACATACAATGTCATTCTTTATGGGTTTTGTAGACAAGGTAGATTGAATGAAGCTGAGTTAGTTTTGCGAAAGATGATTGAGAGAGGTGTAAATCCTGATAGATCCACTTATACATCATTGATAAATGGACATGTGACCCAGGACAATTTGAGGGAGGCATTCCGCTACCATGATGAAATGCTGCAGAGGGGATTTGTACCAGATGATGAATTCTAGTTATTGGTTTTTCTCTTGTAGCTCAAGAGGGGGTATGTCTCTTAATTTTCTCTTTCTTAATTATAATCAGATATGCCACTAAAATTTTGTTATTCTTACTGGCCTTGTTTCATGTTTACTTGTAAAGACAGTGGGTTTCTTTTTGTCTGGGAAAATTCATTATGATAGATAAATGTTTTTAGATAATGGAGATGCAGTATTTTCTGTTTTACAGGATACACTGGATATAGAGAGAATATACTCGCTATGATAGCTATGATCGCTAATTCAGGATACTTGATTTTCAGCTTATCGCTAGGTATGAATATATGTTATTAATTGATTGATTCATCATGTCTTACTCTCATTATAAATTATCTTGCTATCTAATTTTTAGCTGTCCAAATTCTTTGAATACACTTGCTCTTTAGTCCTAGACTCTCAGTCACATTCACATGGTAGGTTGTCCTCTATTATTATGGATCGGTTCAGATAACAAAATTTAGTAATAAAGGTTTGGATATTGAAGAAGCTAAAAGAGAAAATATCCAGGCACTAAGCCCTCATTTGTGTTATTCAGGCCTTGGGGCAGTAATTGGATGAACGGAGGAGAGGATTTCCTAGCAGGGTAGTATATAGAAAACGGGCTAGATAATACATATTGCTCTAGGTTTTATTAAGCAAATTGGCAGAATAAGACATAGGGTAGCAAATTGGCTAACTGGGAGAACCTAGGGTAGTAATTAGGCAGCTGGAATAAAACTTACGGTAACAAATTGACACTAAGGTGGAACCCGTAGCAAATTGGCTATTGAGCCAATTTTTATATGAATATGCCTTGTATTTATTTTCTTGCCTTCGTCGAGCCTCTCATTTATGTTTTTTTCTCATTGAGGAACAGTGGCTTGGCTTAAAATATCTACTTCTCTATCTAGTATGAAGTGGTAGCAATATCAAGACATATTTCTTTAACTAGTACTGGAAAATACTGTGAAGTTAGACTACTTCAACTAATCTACAGATTATAAGTTGGTGCATCTCCATAGTATCTTGTGATTGATAACCTAGAGGAATCACTTGGAATTGTTAAATTATGAATATAATATGCCCAGTGTGTTTTCATCTACCCTTGTCCCTGAAAAACTCTTGGTACTGATGTATGGCTGTTAAATTGTCCATGTATACTATATGGTAGTACGTGGTTCCGCATCATTTATAAGTAACAAGTAAGAAATTTAGTCTGATAACTAAACCTTCATATGAAATCTATATCAAGATCAATATATATAATACTGTAACAGTGTCTTAGTGCTTGCTCTTGGGTCCTTTTTGTTTTCCCACTTTGATGCAAGTCATGCACCAAAGTACCTTTCCATGGTTATTATTTTTTGGTGTATTAAATAGATTTCAATATCATAAACTTCATTACCGTACGACAGCGTGATGAATTTCTAGACTTTTCTCTGTACATTCCTTTTCTTAATTCGTAGTTTCGAAGTAACACTGGACTTGATGTAGTGGATAAAGTAGTGGATAGCGCCATGTAAATATGATGCAGATTTGTTTCTGTTTGTAAATATTAATGGTTATCGCATTTTTATAGCCCGCATTCAGTTTTAAATTATTTTTTCTTGCTGATGTTTGAAAGGACCTCCATCAAAGTTTCATCCTAACTTGTTGTGAGGACATCACAGTCAAACCTTTCAAGGTTTATGAGTGGAAAAAATGGAAAAAGAGAGCACCTAATCATTCCCTTTCCATATGATGATTAATTGCTCTCAGTATAATTTTCCCAGCTTGGAGGGAAAGCCAAGTCTGATTCTAGAAGTCTCTAAGCTGCTTGTGTCTTTTTGTATTTCCATTTCAGTTTAGAAAGTTTAAGGTCTCTTTTGTTAACTCTTAAATGCGTCAGTTTAGAAGAGTCCTAATGAGTCTTTAATGCAGTCAATGTGAGCTATCTGCTCAAGTATAAATAAGTGTAAGGGCCTAATGCCCAGGCATGTTATGTTTTATGAATATAATAATCAGTGTTCTGGATTGGCGAGAAGCATAGATTTGGTGAGAGACCTGGGAGTGATTCCCAATTAGAGTTTCTGTGTGTGTTTAAACCCTAAGCCTTAGAGCTTGTTGGTCCTGGTGTCTTGGCGGTAAGTTTACTGCATCAACTTGTATATGTTTCTTGAGGTTGAATATCTTACTTGATGTATGAGCTTTACAGTATTAGGGTGACAACTTAGGTAGATATTTGCATCATGCTGTTTCTGATACTTCATTGAAAGTGATTCCTTGAACTTAAGCGCCAAACGAGTGAGAGAGATACTTTGGTGCTTTCCTGGTTTTTGGTTGAACTCTTTCCTATATATAAAAATCAATATATAAGATAAATAACTTCGTATAAAAAATATTCTGTTTCTGGCTTTTTGTATTGGTGTCATGTCATCTTTGCCTCTTTGGGATGGTGTGACCTGAAAGCCTATAATTGTTTGATAATGAGCAATCAATACTTCAATAGGGGTCTCTGGTTTCTAGATGACCGAGTCCTTGAATTTGGCTGGAAAAACTAGTTGTCTGAATGTTTTTCTGTTTTAGTTGCTCTCCTTTGTTTTTTTTTTTTGCTGGTCGTGAAGTAAATTTTTATAACTAGAATTTTGTTGCAGGTCTTAAGATGTGAAATGGCCCCATCTGTAGGAACTAGAAAGTTTGAAATTGATGCTATAATGGAAAAGAGGGGAGAATCAAATGGGCCTTTCATGTGCCCACCGAAACAGAACATGCAAGTATTCAAGAGAGGGTTCTTTTGTATGTTGTGCTTGGACTTGTGCAATCTCTGTTCTTGGTGTTCAGAAACTAGTCTGCAGTTGAGTTTGCGGTGATACAGCTGCTTTGTCACATTTTCTCTTATCTCTGCTGCAGCAGTTCAGGTTGGAGAGGAGAAATTTCAGATCTTAATGAGCCAACAAGGATTCTTTTTGTAGGATGAGAATAAAGATGGGGAAATCTTTACAGTGCATTTTCCTTGTATCTTTTGCGATCAAGAAATGAGTTGTCTGGCCTCCGAAGAAAACAACTATGAGGAACTTTGGTAAGCACCCAGGAGTCGGCCAAAGCCCTGGCCTTCTTTTTCTTTGGTAAAATAAAAGGCTGATAGTAAATATCATATTGTCCATTTTAACTGGCTGGAAATGAAATGAAACGCTAATGTGTGTGGGACTGTGGGCTATGTCAAACTTTTGTTCTATGACACGGATTATATTAGAGCATGTGCAATTTTATTTGTATTTTGGTAGAGACGTCAATGTCTACAGCGTCTGTTTATATGCAGTGCAGTACTTGTGCACTCAATTAAGTAATTAGCTGTTTCATAATTTAATCGTGGCCGCTGGTTTTATAAAGAAAATGGATATGGTATGAACACATAATCTTTGTGTTGTCACTTGATTGACATATTAGAGTGAACAAATGACAATGATCCGAGTCTACTAGCCGGAAATTTGTTACAAGTCTACGGATGAACTAAACTAATAGCCCCTCGTTTTAACTAATCAGCATATTTTTGTCATGTTTTAACTTAAACTACTCATATGCTCGAGTTATTAAATGTAAAATGGTATTGGGATAGTTGTGCATATAGGTTGAGCCGCCCTCATGACAACATCACTGATCTTACTGGGGTTCGTTTACGATGCACCAAGTGCTCAAGTAGGCTAGTTCAATTTACATGTTGAAGGATCCGAACTAATCCACATCAATTAGTTCACTTCATGTATCAGATTACTTTCTATTTTTAATTACTAAAAAAAAGTCAATTATTAGCTATGGTTGTATGAAAGGTTTATTTTATGTCAGAATCAGGATAAAAGGTCAATTTTGTACATGTATTATATATAATGTAAACAGTGTGCTCCTGGCGCAGTACGTTATTTGCTTTGATAGATAATAGATTGTTGTTACGGTCGCTATTATAATCAAAATCAATTAATCTTATCACATACATGAAGAACGTACTTAGAAAGAAGAAACCAATGATTAATTGTGTCATATATTGTCTATTACAACTTTGACTATATATGAGACATTTTTGGAATCTATATATGATACCATAAACTGTATTAGCAATTAATGAATTGTAATTGATTTCTAATCGGATTTCAGTTACGTATATATCTCCATGTTGCCTTCTTCCTAGATAGATAGATCATACTTTTCTCCATGAATTGAATTCGATCGAGGACTTTATAATTAAGGCTCTCTCTCTCAAGCATGAAAATGTCAATAAACGAGTTTGGAATAATAAACTTATACTGGGAGTGAGACTTTTTATTTTTTTGGAAATGTAGGGAGTGAGACTTAGAAAGGACAAAATTGAACCTAAAGTGTTTTTTTCTCTTGTTTAATTAATTTGGTCGAGAAAGCGTACGTAGCATGCATGATTTAAAGGCCACATGTTTATATATCTTTTGTTTCAAGTCTCACCAGCTACTTGTTCCATCACCTACATATTACTGCTTAAACACGGCAAAATATAAAATTAGGAAGCAAACACCATTTAATTAAGCACGATATTAGACATAGAAACACCGAATTTTGATTTTCCATGAATGCTTTTTACACTAATTAAGAACAAAAACTTATAATGAATTACAGTCTGAACTAGCCTCTTGGCATGTGCTACTCCCCGCCCCTTATCAATTTTCTCTTTTATTTTTTCTAAATATAAAGTTTGTTTTTCCTATCCATATTAAAATAAATAAATAATTGTAAATAATCTCATCCCTATCTCGTAAAAATTAGAGCATAAATAACATGTAAAATGTACATACTAAATACATGAATGTGATCATCCAACGAGTGTGTATATATATGAAGGTACGTACGTACGTAGATCCATGGGGGAGTCAACATATTGTGCCTGTTGGACCTTATATATATAGCAGACACATACAACTCGATTCAGGCCGGTGAATATATATTAGAAGCTAGATCGACGAGCCATAGATTTAGCTTTGGTATATCTAATCTGACTAGGGCAAAGTTGCCAAAATGGGCGCATTCATTGTGGGTTACGTATTATTGGTACGTATTGAATGATCCAGTCGAGACAAATATATGTAAAAGAGAATGCATGCTTTGATTATTTGATTTCATGTTAATTAGCGTTACAAACTTACAACTAGCAACCAACTGAACCAAGTTTTTTCAAAATTGCAGCCAGGATCAACAACATGCATATGTGGATTAATGGGAGCTTACAGTTTGTATCAAGTGCGTGTGATACTTAATTAGTTACATAAGTGTCTCATGTGTACGGCGTGTAAATACACGACACCATGTAGATTGTTAAGATTTATAACTTTAATAGATAGACATAAAAGAGGATCCCAACATATATGAATGACTAATGCGATTAAAATTGCACAATTTATTAATTTACACGTCGTGTATAGAATAATTTTAACTGATTATATAATAGGTAATTATCTTAATTAGTTAACTAACATTAGTAACATGCACTTGCAGTACTATATGATTCTGAAGCAAGCCTTGTTAATCCTGTTCTCAACAATGATTTCGTCGTGGTGCTCGATCTAAATATTTGCACATTACCGTTTTGAAATTAAAAATATAATGTTAGGCCAATCATTAATAATATTTGATACAGAGAGAGACAGAGAGAGATTGTCAAAGCTAGCCGACATGGATGACTACCGACTTCATCTTCCCTCTCAAATCCCATCTGAATTTCCTAGCTATTCTTATAAAACAAACCATGACTTTCTCCAAGTCAAATCCACCGTACCCCTCCGATCCAGTCTTCTTCTCGTATATAATAAACCCCCAGCAACTTCGATCTCTTCCGTGTATCCAACCGTAATCAATCCCTAACTTGATTCAAATCTGCTTCATTCTTCCTCCGATCCTTGATTCTCTCCCCCAATTAATTATGGGTAATGCAGTGTCTCCATGTTTTCAACAAAACTCAAACTCGGCCGTCAAAGTAATCTTCTCCCAGCAAGGCACCACCAGGCTCCTCAAAGGAAAACACATCGCCGGAGAGATCATGTTCGAGTTTCCCGACCAAATGGTTTGCCATGCAGACTCTTTCTTCATCGGCCAACCTATTCCGGCCTTGTCCATCGACGACGAGCTCATGCTCGGCCAGACCTACTTCGTTCTTCCCCTCGACCGCTTCTCAGGCAGTGTGCTCTCCGCCTCCTCTCTCGCCGCGTTGAACTCATCGTCGGCGTCGAGCCCTAGGAGGAATTCTCCCATCAAATTTGGCGGGGAGAGCCCCTTTGAGTACATAAAGGGTTCCAATGGAAGGGTGCTGATCAAAGTTGTGCCGGAGTTCATCACAAGACTGATTTCAGCAAGGGATCAGGAAATAGGGTCCGAAAGCCCAAGCAACCGCTTTCTCTGTAACACACCGGAGCTTCAGAAACACTACGAGCAGCTTGTTGGCTCTAAAGAGCAATTATGGTCGCCTAAGCTTGAAACCATTTCAGAGCATAAGACCAGGTTGTCACCATGCAGATTTATAGGGCTCGAGTACTGGAAACCCAAAGAGATATTGCAAGTACTGCTGTAATTCAATTTACTTTCTATTCTTATTTTGATGATACAGATCGTTGATATTGAAGTCGCTGAACTTAATTGGTTTTTCTCAAGTGTAATTAGCTAGAGAAGAAAAAAAATTGTGCGTATTCGTGCTGTTCGTTAATTTAATTCTTGTTAATCTATTAGTCCGTAGAACTTAAAAATTAGTTTGATTCTTTAGTTTAATTGTTACTTTGTATATACAGTCACTTGTTAACTACGATCATATATTGGTCTTTAATTTTCGCTTCTCCATTTGCTTCTTTATTTAACAGAGTAATTAAATTTGTAATTCCTAGTTGGAGTTTTTTCATTTCTTTGAAAGATCGATGATGATTGGTTGGTGGTTCATTTGATTGTTCTTAACTCAATAGATCAAGAAAGAAATGGATGTGTTGCTATCCTGTCTGGTTAAATACATAAATATATATATATATAGGCCTTCTCAGCTGCGGAAGTCCGCACCGAAGGTTTCGGTGCGGATTTCCATTTTTGCACCACTTTCCGATCGAATTTCCTCAAACTTCCTTCTAGACATATCTAGATAATCTTGTGTAGATCATCTCTGTAAAATTTCATCTAATTTGGTGATTGTTAAGGCCCTCAAAATCGAAAAACAAATGAAGAT
>NC_020492.1:30586363-30589261 GCF_000184155.1 Fragaria vesca subsp. vesca | reverse complement strand
ATTTGTTTTCGATTTTGAGGGCCTTAACGATCACCAAATTGGCTGAAATTTTGCAGAGATGATCTACACAAGATGATCTAGATATGTCTAGAAGAAAGTTTGAGGAAATTCGATCGGGAAGTGGTGCAAAAATAGAAATCCGCACCAAAAAATTGGTGCAGACGTCCACAGCTGAGAAAAATCATATATATATATAATTATAATGGCATCTCCAACAAGGTGAGTCAAAACCCATACTCAAACCTATTCTTTGACTCACCTAAACCCATTACTATTCAAACTCATATTTTATCTCCAACCATTATGTCAAAACCCATACTCATACCTAAATTTTAATCATTTTATACTAGCAATAATCATGCTTTTTGGTGTGATTTTTTGCTACTGGTGCATATGCTCTTAAGAGACACATTTCAAGGTACCGGCACCAATACCGGCACCAAAGAGTGACCAATATCATTTCAATAGAAAATCACATACCTGAAGTCTGCTTATTCATAGAAAATCCAATTAAATTAAAATTGACAAACAGATCAAGTATAAATAGTTTTGGTATTTGTTCAAAGCTTTTGATGAATTAAGAACTGAATCAATCATAAACTTAACGGCACAGAGGAGACATAAGCTTTTGATAAAAGGCCAATTACACAGAAGTCCACTTGGAGACATTTTTTCCCACATAAGTCCACTCAAGCCTAAATAAAGTTTTAAATTAGGTATTAAAGATCAACAAAATTACAGACTACCATCCAACCAAACAAATTAGATTTTCTCTCTTATATTTACAAAAATGCCACTAATGTAAAAAGTCAACAACCACAAATGGTCTCCCGCTGACCTCCGGCGAGGTCTCCGGCCGACCTCCGGCGAACTTTCCGGCCGACCAGCTGTGAGGTTTCTAGCGACCACAAAAGCTACTACCAGTGACAAGAAAAGATACTACCGCCAACAAATAAAGCTACTACCACTGACAACAAAAGATACTACCGATAGCAAAAAAAAGCTACTGCCACCAGCAAAGAAAGCTGCTACCGATAACAATAAAAGCTACTACCGCCAGCAAAGAAAGCTACTACCACTGACAACAAAATATACTACCGATGGCAAAAAAAACTACTGTCACCAGCAAAACAAGCTACTACCGATAGCAACAAAAACTACTACCAATAGCAAAGAAAGCTACTACTGATAGCAACAAAAGCTACTACCGCTAGCAAAGAAAACTAGTACCACTGACAACAAAAGATACTACCGATAGCAAACAAAAGATACTACCGATACCAACAAAAGCTACTACCGATAACAACAAAAGTTACTACCACCAGCAAAGAAAGCTACTACCGCCACCAATAAAAAATACTAGTGTCAACAACAAAAGATACTACCGCCAGCAACCAAAGCCACTACCGCCACCAACAAAAGATACTACCGCCACCAACAAAAGATACTACCGCCACCAACAAAAGATACTACCGCCACCAACAAAAACTACTCATATGAGACTGAGAAAGATACTAGCATAGAGGTTGAAAATGCTTCGATTGTATATACAAAATATTATCATCATGTTGAAAAGATACCAATACAGATATTAAAAAAATACTAAAATTATATAGCTTTTTACAATGATATAATTATGTATAAAGCTACTTCTGTACTTTAAAAAAGCTACTGTTATAGTTTAGAAAGTTTACTGCAATAGTTCTATAAAGCTACTTCTGTGGTCTTGCCATTCTCGATTAGCACGCGACTTTATTTCAAATATTTCTTGGTTAGCCGAATGATCTCTTGGTTAAGAAAGGCATATCCAAATTCACATGAGATTTCTGCAAGAACAAATGCACAACAAAATATTAGTATTTGAAATGAAAACTAAAAACAACAATGAAAATAAAAGTTACTGATATCATGATGAAAAGATACTAATATAGGCATAGAAAGATACTATCAGTATTTTGAAAAGACACTACTATACAATGAGAAAACTACAAACACAGAACATGTCATAAAACAACATTCTCTAGCTTATTTTCCTACATGATCACCAAATTTATGAATACAAAACCACTCAAAAGTACTAATTAAGTAGCTCACTATTGTCTTCTATATAGACATATTATATATACAGAATCATTTCCAAATCATCTATTATACTGATCTAGTAATCTTGTTCCTTCATTGAACACTAATTCCACCAGTATCACACCATCACACTTAAATCACCCCATCACAATATTAGTATTATGCCTGGACGTCATCAGACAATTATCATCCATAAGGTACCTGAATACTTCAAATAGAACAATCAAACCTAAATAAATTTCAATTCAAACGTAAACAAATTTTAAATCTGAGTATGAACCAAAAACAAATCCAAACAAGAAAATTTTTCCACAGCAACAAGCCAAAGTTAATCTCCATCAATCAAGCAATTGAGTCAGCAACACGCAAAAGTCAAAACTAGTGGATTTGAAAGCTTCCAAATTACATATTAAACCAGGAAATTGAACAAGAACAAAATCAGCATAATCAATCAAACTAGTAGAATAATCAGAAATTAAAAGGAAGAAAATAACATTGAACCTAAATTGAAGTAGCTCGCACCTCATTGTCTTCCCCAAAATTGAGCATACACTACCAGGACAAGCACTTTAGCCGACGAAAATTTTTTGTCGGCCTGTCAGCTTAATTCGTCGGCTAAGATCTTAGCCGACGACCTTTCGTCGGCTAAGATTTCGTCGGGAAAAGCTCGTCTGTGGTGACTTTAGCCGACGACACACGTATAAGTCGTCGGCTAAAGTCCGGACTTTAGCCGACGACATTATTTCGTCGGCTAAAGTCTGGACTATAGCCGACGACATTTTTGTCGTCGGTTATCTGCCAAACTTTAGCCGACGA
>NC_020492.1:30578461-30581371 GCF_000184155.1 Fragaria vesca subsp. vesca | reverse complement strand
GGGTGGAGGCGCGCCCTCGCGCGGCGCCGTACCGGTGGTCGAACGGACAAAAATACTGCACCGTAAAACGGTAGTGCGGACGTCTGTAGCAGAGACAGACTGTATGTTTGTGTATATATATATATATATATATAAACTTGTATTAGTGATTATAAATAAGTAGATATTAATTGTCATAAACATAAACTAATATTAGCAAACTCCTTAGATTGGGTTATAAACAAATAAATACTACGAGAAATTTTATTCACACATGGCTAAATTCTAAATACACACCTCCCACTTAATACACCACCAAATAATTTTATAATATTAACATTTTACTAGATACACATCTTTAAACTTCCTAAACTACCCTCATTCAAAATATACTAATACTACCATATATATTTTCTAAGGGTCCGGTTCAAGGGACACTCTTTTTAACACTAATTTTGACACTTCTTAATAACTATTAGATCTTATTACATTTAATGGTCTAGATTTATTGTGAGTTTGATGTCAATATACAAAAACATGATGTGGCAAGTGACATGGAAATAATTCTAATTCCATGTTATTTGCCACATCATATTTTAGAATGTTAACATCGTACCCTCAATCAATCTAGACCATTAAATTTTATAAGATCTAATGGTTTCTGAGAAGTGTCAAAATTTGTGTTAAAAAATTGTCTCTTGAACCGGACCCATTTTCTAAATACACATTCATTCTTTTTTTATATCATCTCGACTTAGAAAGAAAATAAGAAGTTTTCTCTCTCTTTGTTAAACAACGAGGAGACTATTTTATCTTTGCAAACTCAACAACATTCAAACTGCTCCATGATGATTGATCACTATATGTAGAATCTTTTGATATATTCATTATTTTGGACGTTTTGCACCCAAACATGTTTTAGATCATTGCAAAACAAATGCCAAACTAGATCACCAATCTCTTCTGCTTCATAACCTCGAGTCATGGATACTCCACTTGTTTGCAGGATAGACAGTGTCATTCTAAGTCTTTGCATGGTCAAGCCAACCAAAAATCTTTATCTTCTTGGGGAATTCATTATTGCCCATGAGACCATGATTAATCCTCAATCAATTCAGTTAAAAATATGCATATTGTCAAGTTTTAAGTCTGAAACTTCATTCATGTAGAGAGAAGAAAACGTTAAAGTGAGATGTAGTGTATTTTAAGTTTTCAATAATATTATCTAATTAATATAGCCCTCTTTTGGTAATTTAATATACATAAACTTTTTGATGTTAGATGTACAAAAAAAATGTATGTGTATTTAGTATTATGAATGTGTGAATAAAATTTCTCAAATACTACCAGTCACAAACATATAAACAAATAAATTAAAACATATTATGAGGATGATTACCAAATCGGTGGCATTTTCACCATTTGCGTGAGCGGCCTCCGCTTTGGTAAGACCTTCACACCACCTTGTGCAACCCGGTCTAATCTTTCTCTAACAAGCTTCACACCCTCCTCCCGATCTAATAATGGAACCGGGTGGCTTGCAAGCCTCATACACTTCCCATATACGATCCCATAATTTTTTCTTCTCTTGACCGGTAGCTTTGTCACCGTCTTCGCCAATCGCAACCACTGCCATGCACAACGACACATTTTTGAGGTTTTTCCAAGCTTCTCCTCTAGGTTTGGGGTTGGACATCTTTGAAAACAAAAATATATATATTGAAAACTAGCTAGATGAAGAACAATTGTGAAAATAAAGAGTGTAGAAGGAGGAGAGAAGTTTTGGAGTGAAAAATTATGAAGAAGGAGGATGATATTTATAGACATTGTTGCAAATTACTGTTCCAACGGGTAAAATAATATTCTATATTGTCCTCAATTTTTTTTCATTTGAAAATGTGATCATTTAGTGTAAACCATTGGAATTAATTCACTGAATATTTTAGGCCGTCAGATTAAAAATTCAATACTTATATATCTAAATTTTTTTTTAATTGAATTGATCTGGACCTTTTATTTTAAATGAAATGAAATCTGGGCCATCTGTTTTATGACCATTGTAATCCCACAACGAACACTCACGTGAGATAACTCACTCTGCAGCTCTCTTCAACGCGTAGCCTTTATCTCGTCCCGTTATTTTGTCCTTTGGCGCGCGGTTGCAACAAATGAAGCTTCTGGTGCTTTGCTCCAAGCTGGTGGCCTCACCTTCACGTGCCTTTGTTTTGGAGTGGGTCCCGTTCCAACCCAAATGGGTTTTCTCTTTGCAACTTGATCCAAAATAGGTTATGGGTCTGGTAGAAACTCATATTTAGGTTTGAGTTTTGATTGTTGAAAATAAGTTTTTATAGATTTTGACTATAGATATGGGTATGAAAGAGATTGTTGGAGATGCCCTAATATCTTCTTACGCATGTACTTGGAATTATCTCGTAATGATCTTATTAATTACACCATGCATTTTAATTTCATTTTAATTTCATCTTTGTGGACGGAGTGGAGATCTGCATTTGGTAATGCAATAGTCTAGCCCTAGGTCTCGTTCCAGCTCTATCTTTCCCTTTTGGTTTCCTTGTTGCAGCGATTGTTTGCTGTTGGGCTTAATTGCCTAGTTCGGGTAGTACGGGCCCGGTGTGGTATCCAATTTGCGGAGTCAGCCCAACTACAGATGACAGACCCGAGGCGCGTGGGACAAGAAAGAAAAAAGAGAGTAGGTTCTGGTTGCTGAGTGGCGTTTTGAAGGGCTCGAGGCAACCTTTGGCATGTGCCGGAGCGCGTGGTTCACACTCACCTAGGGTTGTAGGCATGTGGAAGAAGAAGCAACGAAGAGAGAGAATAGAGATAGGGACTGGAGAGGGAGAGAGAGAGAGAGAGAGCCCGCGTTTCGTAAGTAGAGTGTGGCAGTGATTTTGTGCCGTCCGTGCTCGCCTC
>NC_020492.1:30573920-30578243 GCF_000184155.1 Fragaria vesca subsp. vesca | reverse complement strand
CTCTCGCTCTCTCTCTCTCTCTCTCTCTCTCTCTCTCTCTCTCTACACCGTCACTCACCGGCAAGCCATGAGGAAGAGTGCGTCGTCGCCGGCAAGCCAAGCCACGGAGCAGTGTGTCGTCGCTAGAAAGCCACGAGGAGGAGCTCTGATCTCCAACTCCAAGCATCTTCATCCTGTCGTCTCGGTCCAACACACCTTTGTCGGCGAGTCGATTTGCCTGAGGCTTAAGGAGAAGATTCAATCTCCAAGCAACCGAGCTCCGAGCAGGCCAGATCTGGTCGGGATCTGAGCAGGCCGAATCTGCTCCAAGCAGTTGGCGTCAAAGCAGGCCGACTTGGCAAGGACGACGGGGAAGCGGAGGCGCGTGAGGGAGTCGGAGAAATCCACTTCCAGAAGCTTGTTGCCGCTCCGCACGGACTACAGACTTGGCAAGGACGACTGGGAAGCGGAGGCGCGTGAGGGAGTCGGAGCCGTCCACTTCCAGGAGCTTGTTGCCGCTCTGCACGGACTGCAGACTTGCCGCTCCGCACGGACTGCTTTAGGGCTAAACTGAGGAGCAGCAAGAGCAGGCTGAGAGGAGGACGAAATTCCGGTTGGGTGCCCAGAGTAAATATTTTTTTTTTTTACGAGATCAGAGCAATGTTTCTTTGCGTGTGTGCATTTTGTGTACTTATGTTCTATTACATTAAGCTGAAATAAATATATTATTGTGGGTCAGTAACTAATTATTGGGAGTCAGTAACTAATTATTGGGGATCAGTAACTCAGTTATTAGGGGTCAGTAACTGGTTACTGAGTGTCAGTAACTGGTTATTGGGTGTCAGTAACTGATCAGTAACTGGTTACTGGGGGTCAGTAACTGATTACTGGGGGTCAGTAACTGGTTACAGGGAAAAATCCGGTGACCGGAGTCCGGCGGTCGGGAAAATTCCGGTGACCGGAGTCTGACGGCCGGTGACCAAAGTCCGGTAAGATTCCGGCCAAGTATTCTCTTTTTCATTTTCTCTCTCTATGCATGTTTATATTAAAGGGTAAGGGCAAAATAGTCTTAAAATAATATGATTTGTTAAGACTTTAGTAAAGATTTGTGCATTTGGGCATAAAGATTTATATATTTGGGCATAAAAAAGGTTACCTTATATTGAAATGGACTAATATAAAAGATTATCATTGGAATAGGAAATGAGAGGTTTAAATTAGTACTGAATGAGTATTTTTCCTATTAAATATTATTGGATGAGCATGGATCAGCACATGCTAATAAAGTACGTTGAGAGCTCGAGCTAGATTGATGGATGCATAATATGTCATATTCTCCGATCCATTAATTCACTCAAGGAGCTGAGGGAGCACTGTAGAGCGGTCAACTGCATGTGATCGAGGGAGAGCTTGGAGATCGATGATTTTGCATTATGACATTTGGAGTAACTTCGATTCTTGGCTAGCCTAGTTTGTTGGAGGATATATATGATGGAATGCAAGCCTGTAGTTCCGCCCCTGGTCAATCTGGTTTTCAGTAGTTGAGCTTATTATGGTCAGCTTCGGTATTTAATTCCTGCATGCTGTGATCAGTATTATACTTTTACAAATATTTATTTAGTGTAAATTAAATTTGAGTAAGCAAAAATTTGGTCTGGTGTACGACTGTACGTGGTGTGATGAGTATTTTTGAGTATATGACTACAAGAGTATTTTTTGACTCGATCATTTAGCTCGATCTCCTTCAATTTACTACAAGAGTACGTACCATATGTTCGGAATCCGAACAAGCTTGCTAGCTAAGGGCGACTGCACAAGACGCGCCGCATGGGAGAACCTAGCTTACAATGGAGCAGAATTAGCACTCTCCTCGATCTATTTGCCCTAGGCCCTAGCAGCTACCTACATGAGACTTTAGTCGACAAAGAGATCAGAAGTTCAGAACGAGATCGAGAACAAACGTCTTTATTCTCCTGGCCTCTCACTTATATTTTATTGCTTTGATTCTCTCTCTCTCTCGGCCTTGTGCACACTATGCCATGTAGCTATTGTTTGTGAATGATATTGGAGATCCAGAAGGACAGGAACCCGGCTCCCACAGTTTGCCATATATATCAAGCAAGCAAACAAACATATATATGGAGGAATTAAGCCTTAAATTGAATATTAGTTGTTAGTTAGGATAAAAAGATGGATCGAGAAGAGAGCTGATGAGATAATTGAAGGAAGAAGGTCGAAACAAGAAAGATACAGCAGAGGACTGATCGAGCAGATCGAGGACGGAAAGGTCGTTATTGCATTTTCTAGCTTTCTCTTATTTGTCTCTCTGACTCTCTCTCTTTCTCTGTCATTCACATTCACTCGATCGATCAGTAGTAGTACTATAGATGGATCCATCACCAGTGGATTAGTGTGCATCGGTCCGGCCCCCCACCCAGAAGCTCGATCTCTGCTCCATCTGTGACTGCTGCTCATCATCAGAAAGCCAAACTGGCAACACAACAGGAGCTGCAGTTTATTGACGAGAGGAAATAGAAAGAACAAAGAAAACCACTTTGTTTTCAAATACATAACACCCAGATCGACGTCATAGATATTGACATGCACTTAGCTGTAATTAATTTCCAAGCTAGCTAGCTCGCTTCCATGGATGCGGAGAGCATTTCTTCTATACTATTCTACTGTTAGGATTAGAAGAAGTAGAAGATATATACTGAATTAATCATTCATGAATTGAGATCCTAGCTTCGATCTACTATATATACCGATCGAATTTTAGCTGTTGTACACTAAATTAAGGGCTTTCAGTCCTGGCTACCACAAGGAGGCTGCCTTCAGACTCCGGTGCTTTTGCAGACTGGGTGGGTGGCTCCTCATCAGCAGCTAACGATCTCTGTCTAGGCTTCAATGCCGGACCCTCCTCCTCTGCCTCAGCCGCCATGTCCAGGCCCATCAACTACGGCTTTCCACCGGAGATGGGCATGCTCGGCCTTCGCGACGTCTTCCTTGTCGCTCCTGCAGCCGCATCCTACCACCACCACCACCAAGACCTTCTCTCATCTCATCATAACTCCTTGAATGCCTCTAACCCCGCCACGGCTCTCGGCGTCGGAGTCATGAATGATGACAGTGATGATCACAACATGATGAGCGGTCGCAATAGAAACTGTGGTGGTGGTGGTGTTCAGTTGTGGCAGCAGCCGACCCAGCAGCAACAACACCAACTCTTCCTCAAGAAAAACCAAAACCTTCATTTGATGGTTCAAGCAGGGGGCGGTGCCTCGGCTGCCTCGGCACTGACGTGTCAAGACTGCGGGAACCAGGCCAAGAAAGACTGCAGTCACCGGCGGTGCAGGACATGCTGCAAGAGCCGTGGTTTTGATTGTGCCACCCACGTCAAGAGCTCGTGGGTCCCAGCGGTTAGGCGCAGAGAGCGGCAGCTCATGGCGGCGGCGGCCGGCTCTTCTGCGTCTACTTCTCACACTACTAGTTCAAATGCCAAAAAGCCAAGACTGGTTACTTCGCGAAACACAACTCCCTCTCATACTAATTCCGCCACTTCAAACACGACGCCACCCAGAAGCTATGACACTAGTCACACTACCTCCAAACACCAACACCACGGTTCTCTCTCTTTCTCTCTCTCTCTCTCTCTCTGTGAATTAGCATCACTGATCATCGGATGGGAGTAGATTTTGTTAAATTAATTCATGAATATAATATATACTTGCACATTGATACAGATGGTGGTTTTCCGGATACAATGCCGGGCCAAGTACAGGCGCCTGCGGTTTTCAAGTGCGTTCGAGTAACCGCCGTGGATGATGGTGGAGAGGATGAGTATGCCTATCACGCTGTCGTCAAAATCAACGGTCATGTGTTCAAGGGGTTCTTGTATGATCAAGGTAGAGATCATCATGGCTTCCCTAATATTTCTCATTTGCATTTGGGTGGTGGAAGCGGAGGCGGAGGCGGAGGTGCCACTAGTAGTACTCCAACAGGAAGAAATGAAGGTGCTCCAATACTCGACCCCTCGGATGCTTATGCAGCCGCTGCAGCTGCCTCCACTAGTGGAGGATTGTTGCTGGGAGGTTCAACCTTTTTTGGTAATTCATTAAATTAAATTGATGATCCGTAATCATTCATGTTCCTGGTTCCGGCTACTCCGACTCATCAATGAAATGAAACTAAACTTATAATTAACATTAAAATTAATCTACTTTACTTTTCATGCTTCTGCAACTAATTAATTTTCTATATAATTAGATTTGTATGAAGACTGATCGATCTTGTAAATTAGTCACTTCAAGTCTACTGCTATATATATATATATATATAGTAGTT
>NC_020492.1:30569384-30573900 GCF_000184155.1 Fragaria vesca subsp. vesca | reverse complement strand
TTACCTTTGTGACTCCCTCTCTGAATGAAAGCATATTACTTCTCTCAATTCTCTTCTTTCCTTTTTTTGTTGTTGTTGAAATTATTTCTCTTCTTTCCTAGATGCAAGAGACATTTAGCAATAATCCCTTGGAGCGAACTGTACAAAGAAGAACATAGATATATGAGAGCACAGTAGGTGTAGTACTATATGCTTCTCAACCTAAAAGACCTACAAACGAAAAACCTACAGCATACAATGAATCACTAGGAATGTAGTTTTTTTTCAGCAACTCTTCCTTTTTTTTGTTGAAGTAAATGGTTGGTGCGGCTGCCCTCAAACCATGATTAATGAAACTGTCGAATATAAGGGGGGACATTGAGCTTAAACCCTTGATTACAAAGACCTGAACTAATATCAGCAGTCTCTACAAATACGTACTCAACTAGGCACCGACTAGCAAAGAGTGTTGTATTGGCTACTCTATTTGCTTTAACATAGTGGTGACATAACGGAAAGTTAACTCGACTATTGCAAAACATAATTACCACAAGCACAGCTTTCCTATTATGTTGCCGCCGGAGGATAAATCCAACGACACTTAGCTTCACCCTGCCACTAGTTGGCAACGACCATTTGACAAAGTAAAGAACTCATCGCCTACCTAGAGCAGACAAGGCACTAAGAGTGCACAAACAGGCACCAAGTCTGACTAGCCCTACACTACCAATGTAAAGACTTATTGCTTGCCTAAGGCGCAAATAAACTAAAAAACATAAATAAATAATTAATAGCATTTAAAATAAAACCAACCCAGGGCAGGCCCAATAAGGAGCCCAAGCCCGAGCGGCACTACCGGAAAGAGGGAGATCACAAACAAGCCACCAAGCCCGGCCCAATCCCGTCAAAGTCGCCATCGCTGTATCTCTCATCTCGCCGCCCAGCAACCGTTGTCGGTCCGTCATCCTTGGATCTGCCCAGTCTTCCTAGAGAAACACCATTCCAGAACATCTGCAAGAGACATTCCAAAGCACTTTGGGGTAAAGAAGTTAAGATTAAAATTTTTGTGTAGTTGAGTCCTTGTCCATGGAGGTACCAAATCTCACGATTCCCGTATGAATGCGCGATAATGAGCGGGAATGTGTGAGAATACGCGATTAGTATGGGTGAAAATGGCGGGATTTGCGAAAGAGAAATGGACAAGATGACTAGCAAAAGGGGAATGTGAGTTTGAGTGGGAGGTAGTTCATATAAATGAGTTGTCTAAGTCACCCTTGTGGTAAAATACATGGTATGAAACATGTAGACTTAATCTATTCGGCTATATGAACTACATGGAGTATATAGTAGATGCATTCATACATTTTACTTAGGTTGTTCATTTTCTATCTTGTTTGAAAAGAGTTTGCCTCCTACTGGGCTTATTATACTCACCTCTTTAAATTATTGTGCAGGTAAAGAACAAGTTGTTACCTTAGGGATGTTATTATCTTATAATTTATGTGTGACGTTTGCTTATGTAAAATTAGACTTAGACCCTAGTTAGTCTTCTCTTGTAAATTTCGGTTGAGAATCTATTATGATAAAGAATAAATTTCAGTTAGTGTTCAGTTGTTCTTTTCCAATTTATTTCATATTCTAATTATGAAAAATCTATTTCATAATTGGAATATGAGTTGCACCTAAAAAAATTCCAAAAATTGAGGTGTGACAACTCCAAGCTCGTATTGCAATTGTGAGAGGACCAGCTCGTGGATGGAACATGGAAGATCTCCAGTACATCATGACGACTTGCATTATTTTACATAATATGATTGTTGATGATGAGCACGATGAAATTGAAGATAATCATGAAGTTGATCCCGATGAGGTCCTAACAAGACCAAGGAGAGCAAAAATATATGACCATTACAAAGTATATCATTTGGTTGAGCGCGACCCTCCTGCACTTGAGGAATTCATGCGCCAATACCAGCAGGTTAGATGCCTAATTGTGCATAGAAGCCTTCAGGGGATTTGGTTAATCACCTATGGAATGTGAAGCAGTAGGCAGAGCAGAACCGCATGTAAAGTGTTTGTATGTTTATGCCTTCAATAATTGGTGTTGTGCCATGGTGTGATATGTTTGTATGTTTGTTTCTTTTATTTATTTGTTGTTTGTGTGTTTAGTATTGTTGTAATGCAGTGTTGTTTGATAAATAAAAGTGAGATTAACAAAACTAATAAATTACTCATTAATTATAATTGAAAGCCAAAGTACATTCATTTCATAAATTAATGTACCAAATGAAACTACAATAGAGGCAACAAAGTACAATTAATAGATAGAGTCATCTTCACCTTCAGATGAAGCAAATGGTTGGTGTAAACTTGTTCCTCCCTCTCAATAACCATTGCTTGCTTCTTTTCCCAATAAGCCCTAATTGGGCTAGGAAATTTTGATGGATCCTTTGCCATTGTGGCTGCATCATCCGCGCGTTCTTCTGCAAGTCTAGTCTCTTCCTAAGCTGTAGCATGTGTTCGAGATCGCGATCTCCATGGTCCGCAATTCTTTTCATTTGAGCTAAGAGTTGAGATGTGTCATCTTGCTTGCATATTTTCTTAGCAGCCCTTTGAGCTTTTTGGCCTGGAGGGCGTGCATGCACATTTGAAAGGCTTAGGGTGACCTCAATGGGTGTACCGTCTTCGTTCAAGTTAATAGGTGACAAACCATTAGAGATTTCATCATCCAAGGACAGAGGTTTGCTAAAATTTTCTGTATCCTTCAATATTTGCCAACAATGCGCAAATTTAAACTCCTCCCCTAAAGACAATGTACGATATACCGACCTAGGTTATTGCACTTCCTATATAATATTCATCCAAGAAATAATATATAAGTGGTGTGTATATATATATATAATCGTTATCAGGTGCGGACGTCCCTCCTTTCGCCCCCGTACGTCACCGGCGAGGGCGCGCCTCCACTCCAGCAGACTCTAGCAGCTTCCCCGACCACTTTCCATCCCCAGCGAATCCGCCGAATTCCAGTTTTCCGGTCAGATTGACTTTATTTGAAGTTTTGGGTGATTTAGCCGAAAAACTGTAATTCGGCAGACTCGCCGGGGAGGTAACGTGGTCAGGGAAGCTGCTGGAGTCCGCTGGGGTGGAGGCGCGCCCTCGCCGGCGCCGTACGATGGCGAACAGAGGGAAATCCGCACCTTAAGGCGGTGCGGACGTCCGTATCTAAAACGGACTGTGTGTATATATATAGTCTTTCTCAGGTAAGGATGTCTTTATTTATTCTTACGGTCCAGATTTCCACTTTAGACTCACTTTTCGATTGAATTTTACATCTCCACCGTCTAGTCTTTACATACTAATGTATAGATCATCTCTACAAAATTTCAGCCAATTTGGTTATCATTAAACCACTCAAAACTGCGTTTTTCTGTTATAAATATGAACGGTCTAAATTTGACAGATTTATGTTCATCCATTTGTTTAATCGAATTTGAGTGCCTTAATGATAACCAAATTAGTTGAAATTTTGCATAGATGATCTATACATTAATATTTAAATACTAGACGGTGGAGATGTGAAAATTAGATTGAAAAGTAAGTGTAAAGTGGAAATCCGTACCGTAAGAATAAATGTGGACGTCCGCAGCTGAGAAGCTCTGTATATATATATATATATATATATATATATATATATATAAAGTCGAGATCAGAGGCAGATGTCCGCACACCCTTAAAGTGCGGACGTGTCTCCGCTCTCCACCGTACGACTCCGACGACGCGGCGTCTCCACCCCAGTGGCCTCCAGCAGCGTCCCTGATCATTTTTCCTCCCCGGCGAGTCCGCCGAATTCCAGTTTTCCGGCGAGATCGATTTTGTTTGAAGTTTTGGGTGATCTCGCTGGAAAACTGGAATTCGGCGGGCTCGCCGGGGAGGGAAAATGATCGGGGACGCTGCTGGAGGCCTCTGGGGTGGAGGCACGCCGTTGTCGGAGCCGTACGGAGGGACGTCCACACTTTAAGGGATGTGCGGACGTCCTCTTTAGATCCTCTCCGTATATATACATATATATACGGATTTTCTCATTTGCCGACGTCCGCAACAATTTTTTTGGTGCGGATTTCCATTTTTGCACCACTTTCCGATCGAATTTCCTCATCTCCACTGTCTAGTATCTAGATAATATTATGTAGATCATCTCTGTAAAATTTCAGCCAATTTGGTGATCGTTAAAGCCCTTAAACTCGAAAAACAAATGGACGGACTGAATTCTGTCCGGTTGTGTTCATACCAGAAAAACTCAAGTTTGAGGGCCTTAACGATCACCAAATTGGCTGAAATTTTGCAGAGATGATCTACACAATATTATCTAAATACTAGACGGTGGAGATGAGAAAATTCGATCGGAAAGTGGTGCAAAAATGGAAATCCGCACCAAAACCGTTGGTGCGGACGTCCGCAGCTGAAAAGGGTTGTGTGTGTGTGTGTGTATATATATATATATATATATATATATATANACACACACACACGACGG
>NC_020492.1:30552596-30563410 GCF_000184155.1 Fragaria vesca subsp. vesca | reverse complement strand
ATATATATATATATATATATATACACTTTAAAATGCATGGTATGTCATAAGAAAGAAATAGGAAAAGCACATGTAACAAAAATAGAAAAAGGGATAAAAAAAATTATACAACTAATTGACAAACTTTTCTTCAGTATCATAGAGGAAAGATTGGTTTATATTTTTCCTCAAAAAAGAAGAAGTTAGGTTTCTATTCTTTTGTTTCATTTCTTTTTATCGTTGTAATTCGTAATAGGTCGGTCTTCTTAATTATCTGATATTTTACCTATTCATATAAGTGGTTATTTGAGCGGAAGTTATTCGCTTTCTTTATTATAAGAAAAATTATTCAGGCATTAACAAAAAACAGAAAAACATATATTGATCAAAGAAGAGATGTTTTTGTTCCTAATGATATACGTACACCTCTTCAATTCTTGCTATCGGTCTCTTTCCCTCTCTTTATTGTTCTTCTTGTTCATCAAAGTCCATCTTCTGCGCTTGTCAAAGGTGAAATCCACAGCATACATAAAGCATTTCATGGTTTCCTTTTGGTACGTACATTTAGTTTTAACTTGTGCGCACTATTCATTCATGTCAAGGCTTATAATTTACTGTAACTAAAACTAAATTCTACACCAGCTCAAAAGTCACAACACAAATCCTCTTAACAACACAAATCATCGGTATTGTTTATTCAGTTTTCACTGCTTAGCTAGCCAACACATTTTGATTTGATTATACTTCAACTTTGCCATCATCCTCAAAGCTTTCTACATATAAGTTCGTAATTGATCGAATTGGGTCATATATATAGTTAATTAGTCAATCTTTGACCATCTTTGATCCTTGATTTTATTTAAACAACAAGCTGAAGAATTATTCCAATACTAGCTAGCTTTACATATGCCGGCCGTCTCTGCACTACTATGGGTGATCATCACCAAAGTCATTCATGATTAGTTGTTTGTTTCAAACTTAAAGTTCATTTCGTTCCTTGCTTTGCAAACCTTGATTGATATATGATTAAATGAGTAATTTCGATCCATGCAGTAGTACGTATATTTTCTTTTGTTATCCCAAGTCCATGGTTGGTCATATCTAGCTAATGTCTTTCTGGATCCGGATCTTCTCTTAATAAGCCTCTCCTAATATTGCCTTGGTTGTTCACCGCATGTGACTTGAGGAATGATATGAATGGTCTTGTGCATCTGACTTCCTTCAATGAGATTGGATTATTGATCATAGACATAAGCTCTCCTCTTCTTAAAGCGAGGTGTCTTAGAGCATTGTTGTTAGCCTTTGACATCCTTCACTTGATGGTGAGCTTCCTCCACTCGATGGCGAGCTTCCTCCACGTACTCCTTGATTGAGAGAACTGATAGTATAGCCTCGGGTGTTGATGGTTGGCTTCCTTCAGTCGATGTTGAGCATTCACACTCCTTTGTTGGGTGGAACTGATAGTCTCCTCTTGAACTTCGTCCACTCGGCATTGATCTTACTCTATTGGATGGTGGACTTCCTACACGTGATGGTGGTGTCCTTACTCATTTGTTGGATGATGTTGATAGTCTGCTCTTAGACTTCCTCCACTCGACGTTGAGCTTCCTCTACCTGATGACTAGAGGAGCTTTTGCCATGAAGATGATCTACAACAGTGAAGAGAAGAAAGGTCATCGGAGGACCAGCCTAAAGCCGGCCAAACACTCTCCGACGCCCAAGTCAATAGAGTGTTTGAACAATGAATAAAGATATGAGAAGTGTATGATGCTTTGGCATTGGGCTGATGCATCCCTAGCATGCGAGCAAAGAAAGAGATAGAGAGTGATTATACACTTTTGGCATAATCTTTGGGGGAGAAGTGAGATAGCTTCTCTTATCACTTTGACATAGTTTGGGAGAGAAGAGAAGAAGAAATGAAGTTGTAGAGATGGAGGGAGATTATGCACTTTGACAAAATCTTTGGGGGAGAAGGAATGATAGCCTCTCCTATGTATTTTGGCATGGTTTTTGGGAGAGAAGAGAAGAAGAAAATGGAGATGTGTCGATCTGAAAAGGATGGCTTCCTTTTATAGGGTTAGGGGTGGATGTATGAGCTTTGTACCCAAAGCATGCACATCAGTCTATTCCTGACATCTCAGTATTGTTCTCAGCATGGGCTCTTCTTACACAAGATGGGGCTGATGGTTGGTGGAGGGTCAGGTCACGTGTCACATATCTATGGCTCCTTTGTCCTTGAGTCAGTCTTAAGCCATACCTAAGAGGCTAAGAGACATGCTTGATGTTGGAGATTGACACGTGGAAGGTTGATGGAGTGTCAGGATACGTGTCGTACATCCAAGATAGCTTTGACTTTGGAATCACTATTCATATGTCATGAGACCCATACTTGATGTTAGAGCATGACATGTGGAAGAGATGGTGAGTTTCTCCTTAGCACTCCAGCTGACTATTGCATGTCTAAGAGTGACCTGAGGGTCGAGGATCAGCCTTGGAGGTTATGGCTATGACAATCAAGGGTCAAGGCTTCTAAGCCTCGGATGTCGAACTCTTGGCCTGAGAGTTAAGGCTTTTGATTCATTTGGACTTGGCTTTCCTAATAGTTAGGTTACGATATGCTCTAGTCTTGCCAATGCCTGAAAGTGAGGTAATCACTTGGTGATCATCCAAGATACTTAGTGGTTGTCCAAGACACTTGGTGAAAGTCCAAGGTTGGAGACTTGGAATGCTAAGTTAGGCACCTTAAAGGTTTAAGTGCATTGAAAGGTCAGAGACCTACGTGGCTCTTTGACATTTCAACGTGCCCTATGTGGAGTGAGTTGAAAAGTCAAGTTTAGTTGTTGAACCAAATTATGACATCAACGAGATGAAAGATGTTGATGAAAGAATTCTTTTTGGCCTTTCGTTTTGCTTCTTTGACTATGGTGGATGAGATTTGTTCTCTATCAGTATCAAAGGAAGATGTGTAAAATCCCCAATCGCCTATGAGGGACTTGTTATTGTACTTGTTCATCTGGATTATCCCACTAGACCATCTCACTGAGCTTAATCTTTGACAAGCCACAAGCTGAAGGACTCATTAGGTAGCTTTCGTCGAAAGCACATGAAGGAAGTCGTCTCTATTTTGGTAGCTTTCTTCGTTCAGAAAGGTTTGGAGAGAAAGAGATGCGACGAGAGATTGATCGAAAGCGAGAGATAGGATAGTCGATGAGAAAATAGCTTTTGAGTTAAAGTAGGAGACATCTTAGCCGTTGGTTAAAATTGAACGGTCGAGATTTGTCTTATTAGGCAATATTAGGAGAGGTTTATTAGGAGATGATCTCAATCCATGTTTCCTAGTGTAATATTTGGTTTTTGCTTAATTAGCGCACCAATGAATGTTAGCCATATATAATGCATGGAGAGTTATAATGCTCGCTTCTTTTATTTCGTCTGATGGAGAAATTTTTAGATGTTACAGGAGGACCACGTGACAGTATGCCGTGATCCTACATTCTAATCAAATATTGACACGTGGAATTATTACAACTAAAATATAAACTAAGGTTTTCTATTTTTTATGAAATGACGTTCATGGGTCTTTGTTGAGTTTGGACTAGGGTTTGGGGTTAGGGTTTAGGGTTTAGGGTTTAGGGTTTAGGTTTAAGGTTTAGGGGTTAGGGGTTAGGGGTTAGGGTTTTGGGTCTAAGGTTTAGAGTTTAGGGTCTAGGGTTTAGAGTTAGGGTCTAGGGTTTAGAGTTTATAGTTTATGGTTTAAAAAGCAACAACAAACCCAAAATTGTCTTTGACAAAATAACTGATGTAATTTTTTCATAATAAAATCCATGTGTCGATATTTGATTGGAATGTAGGACCACATCATACTGTCACGTGATCCTCCCGTAGCGTTGAAAAATTTCTCCTTATTTTGCATATATTTGTTGACTCATCCGTCGATCTATAAATCAATCAATTAATCGATCAAGGTTGTGTCTAAATTCAATGCCAGCTTCTGTAATATGCTAAACGGATTTAGTTTTTTTTTCTTCAATCGCTCACATGCTGCCTCCTGCCTCATTTGGCTTGTCTTTGTATCTAGACCTATAACTAGATTGTTTTCACGGGAGCCAATCTAATGAGAAGCTCTATAATGATGATTTATTGAAGACTTTTCGGTTTATCTTACTTTTCGATCTTATATCCATATCTTGACCGTTCAGTTTATAAGTATTTATGAGTAGATCATTTATACAAATTTTCAGCAAAATCAGTGATTGTGAAGATAACGAACTATATCAAATTAATGGACAAATCAAATCTATTAAACATGAACCGTTCAAGTTCATAATTAGGAAACCATACTTATGAATTCCTTAACGTGGCCGCCATTGTCATCAATCCATTTTAGTTGTGTTTGACCAATTTTTAACCTGACTTATTACACTATTCACTCAAATTAGTATTTGATATTTTTTTTGATAATACAACAATGAGATTAATCGGAGGACCGATTATTATTGATATATATATAAAGAAAAAGAAAAAAGAAGAAGATGGTGTCAGTGTGACCGCACTGGTGAATTGGTCCGGGTCAATGGTGAGGATTACCACATGCTTTAGTCGTGGTAGGTGAACCTCACACGGGACCCACGTCTTGTAACAAAATGTGGCCAAAAAAAAGAAAGAAGTGTTAAAGTGTGAAAGGTTGAATAGGCTTAATAGAAATTTTCTTTTGGGGAGACTCTGATCAAAAGAAAAAGGTCCATCTCACAAATTGGGATATGGTGTGCAGACCTACATGTTTTGGTGGCTTGGGAATAAAGAGATCTGCTGATATGAATAGGGCTATGCTTGCTAAAGCTAGTTGGAGGATGGCCCAAGGCGATAATGGTCTTTGGAATAAGATCTACCAGCAGAAATACCTGCATTCTAGCTCTATGTTCCAGGATAACTACAAGAAGCCTTCTAACTGTTCTCCTACCTGGACTGCTATTGTTTCTGGTGCTAGTTTGTTGAATAAAGGCATGCGTTGGAGAATTGGAAATGGTTGTACTGCCAAATTTGGAGTGATAAATGCTCTCCTTGTGGTATTCTCAGTGATTTAGCTTTGATTGGTGCAAATATTGACCTACATGCTACTGTTGGTGAGTTTTGGATTGAGGGAAGCTGGAATTTGCCTCTGCTCTATCTTTCCTTGCCGCCTGAAGTTGTGGACATCATCTCTGCTATTCCCATTTCTCAATGTGACTTGCAGGATAAAATTATGTGGGGTGGTACTTCTTTTGGAGTTTTTTCTGTAAAGTCTGCCTATAGGTTGCTTTGTGATGATTATGACTTTCAGAGTTACCCTTGGTTGAAGAATTGGTCCCTGAATATTCCCCCCAAGCTTAAAATTTTTTTATGGACTTTTGTCTCCAGTAAGCTGCTGACTAATATGCAGAGAGTTAAAAGACACCTTTTTGGGAATCCTTGCTGTCATCATTGTACAGATGCTCCTAAAACTATGTTGCATCTGTTCCAGGATTGTCCTATGGCTATGATGGTTTGGAGATCTTTTAACATTCCTATCAATATGTGGAACACTTTTACTCTAAATTGGGATGGCTGGCTTTTTGCTAATCTTATGCAAGACCGGTGTCATATCAATAATATGAATTGGAATATTTTCTTCATTTTCTGCTGTTGGTTTATTTGGAAGTGGAGGTGTAAGTGCATTTTTGAGGAGAGGTTCCGGTATCCCTATAACTTTACTGATGTCATTCTTAACTATGCTGCTGAATGGACCAAGGCATCTGCCAAGCATAAGGTGCAAAGAGTTGAACAGGTGGAAGCTTTATCTTGGATCAAACCTGTTCTTGGAGTTCACAAATTAAATGTTGATGGTTCAAGAACCAGAGCTGGTGATATTGGTGCTGGAGGGATCATTAGGGATAGCAGTGGTTGCTGGTGTGGTGGTTTTATGGTTAATATTGGTGCTGGCGAAGTTTTACAAGCAGAAGCTTGGGGCCTTTTCTATGGCATTCAACTGGCCTTTAGTATGAAAATTCCTAAGTTGGAGATAGAATCTGATTCTGTTGTTCTGGTTAATTTGCTGCAGAATTCTGATATGGATGTTCACCCTCTAGGCACCATTGTGCTGAATTGTAGAGCTATGATGCAGCATTTTGACTTTGTCCAGATTAAGCATATTCACAAGGAGAGGAACATGGTGGCTGATTTATTGGCCAAAAACAGCCCTCTTAATGCTAAGGGAATCTGCATTTTCAATGAGCCTCCTGATCTTGTCACTAATGCTCTGCTGGATGACATTGTTGGAGTTACAAGATGTAGGACTGTTAGTATCAGCAGTGCTGGTTAATTTGTTTTAGTTCTTTTTGCTTTGGCCTTTGGCCTCATTGTAACCAAAAAAAAAGAAAAAAAGTCGACCGGAATACTTGAAATGAATTAATTTTTGATTTTTATTTGATTTTGGAATAAAATGGGGGACCGAACTAAAAACTATTTATGTCATCCACAAACTCATCCCTCAGATTTCTAGGGCTTTCATCCCCCGAAGAGGGCCTCTCTCTCTCTTTCTCTCTCTCTGTCTTCTCCGAAACTCGTCTGTATTATTATTACTAATGTGTAGCATAGAAGAATCCGAATAATTTTCCAGCATCTATATAATATATTCCCTTATATATATATTAATTTGGATTGATTTCTGAGGCAGCATATGATTTTAAGTTGGATCAGTAGAAGAAACTTAGAGGAAATTATCAAATCCATAATGACTTCGGCCCTGGATCTCCTTCCCCTTCAACACCAGGTACTTGTTCCTCTTGCCGCCTTCCGATCCTCTTCATTTCTATTTCTTTTGTTTTTTAATTCTGTCAATTTAAATTTTTTTGAATTAATTTGATTTAGGAAATGATTTGGTTTTGGCAGGGGGAGATGGAGATGGAAAGCAAAGTAGATAATTGTGACAACCACGGTGGGGTGTGTGCAATTTGTTTGGATGAGATTGTGCTTCAGGAAACTGCTCTTGTAAAAGGTTGCGAGCATGCCTACTGGTTTGTCTTACCATTCTCTCTTTTTGCTCATTTCCTTTGCCTGAATCTTAACTACTGCATTCTTGCCTCGTTTCGGGTTCATGATGTTTTATTTATACCTAATGCTGCTTGTCATTTTACTCTTTTGGTTGTGGTTTTCTTGGTTTTTTTTTTTTTTTGTAGAGAATACCTCTTGATTTATTTTCAAGAAGGCACTTGTCAGTTAGTGTCGTTCAGTCATTGTTATCAACATTCTAATAATGAAGGTTTATCTGAGGACTGCGTTCCAGTCAGTCGTTCAGTCATTGTTTTGACACGTTTTGGTGTGTTTGGATTTTTTCAATGAATTGCTATGTTGTATTTAGCTGGGTAAACTGACTGGTCAAAAAATATGCGTATAGATAAATAGAGATTAACACGTGCTTTCAAAAGCTTTCCTGCAACTTTCGTTGTGCAAACAGATTGTTTTGTGCCCGCCCCTTCTTTCCATATGCAGCCAATGTGAATCTTATTACGCTTGTGAATATTATTGTTCTTTTAATAACCTTACTCTTCTGTTTCATTATAGCAAGATATGGTCTTCATGTTGGTTTTCTTGAATGCCTTAGATGGTAGTTAATTAAGTTGAGATAGTGAACTCTAAACCATCTCTTTTCCCTGATTAAGTATGATTTTCCTTATCGCTGGGACATATAATGTGTGATCAGTTATCCCTTGTTTCTCCAAGATAACTAATATTGAAACAAGTTGTTTATATTCATGTTGCATATCTGATGTCAAAGCCTCAGCATTGTGACATTATCGGTATTATTAGTATTAGAATTCTTGTGTTAATAAATGAACTGGAAATGCAACTTCAAAATTCTTTTTTTGTGTTTCCTGTGTGTCATGCTTTCAAAGGAATCCTTGATGCAGACATGATCGTTCAACATTTAAAAGTAAATGCGAAGATGACTGGGAATGAAACTGACCCAGACTTAGGGGAGTAGTTTTTACTTTGATTTGGGTATTCTTTAGAAAGTTGTGAGCTTGTGTTCTAAAATTTCTGTGCTTTTTGGGCAACCTTGATGATATTGCTAATATACTAAAAGAGCTGATCGCTTCGCTATGTTGCTCATGTGCAATCTTTTCTATTTGGCAAAGGATGGAAAGCTTGTAGTCATTTGTTATCATATCTTTTCGCATTTGTTAGTGTGCTCCATTAGAAATTTTCTCTATATATTAAGCTTCACAGTCATGTTTGTGAAGATCTTCATTCATTTTACTGAATAATTGAGTATTTAAGACTTGGAACAATGCTATTTGCCTTGCTACAATCCTTTTGAAGCTTTCAATAAATTAAATAATTAGTGTAGTTTACTCTTAATTAAGCATTTAACAAGCGAAGCAAGACAGCAAGATTGCCTTGAAACTGGCCTTGGATATGGATGGGGGATTTTAATCTTAAGACTTCAACATTTCAATGTTTTTTTGTTTGTGTTATTAAGTGAGGAAAATTAAAAGGACTAAGCAGCCGAGCTCAAATTTTGCCCAAGAATGGTGGTCCAAGTGAAACACTCTCGAATCCAAGTTGAAAGTAGTTTTATTTCCTTGGATTTATGCTTTTGAAACTTTTGGATGGATTTGGATCAAATTGAAATTTTCATGTTTAAAGTTTAAATGTAAATACAAGATTTAGATTTGGTCTCCAATACAGTACTAATGTTAATAAGAACCCTCCCTATTTTGTCAATCTCTTTTTCAGTTATTCTTTTGATTTAAGAAATGGCGCTCGGCTGTGGTTTTTATAATTTTTGTGTGGTTCTGCAGTGCAACTTGCATTCTTCGTTGGGTGACATACAGCAAATCACCCACGTGCCCTCAGTGCAAACATCCATTCGAGTTCCTGAATGTCCATCGGTCACTTGATGGCAGGTACTTAAAGGCCTCCTTTCGTTATATTCTTATTTGTTCCGCCAGAAAAGGATAAAATATAGTTATGATCTCTGAACAAGTACTTCCTAGTTTGAGAGGGGGAAGAAAAAAATGCATATTTTATTTTACTGATGAATATTCTAGGAAGATTTTCAAGGTAGTGTGTAGTACACCCAAAAAGAGAGAAGAAAAAAGAAATGTCAATTGATACGAAGGTCTAGGACGTAAGGTTAATCTCGACTGGCGACAGGTTGCGTCAAGTTTTCTACGGTGTTCAGTGTGTAGTATACCCAAAAAGAGGGAAGAAAAAAGAAATGTCAAGTGATATGAATGTCTAGGACCTAAGTCTAATCCTGACTTGCAACAGGTTGCGTCAAGTTTTCTAGGGTTTTCAGACTGTATATACTAGGACATGCTATCTGTTGGCACACCTAAAGAGATAAGCCTATGCTGTAATCTCAATCACTGTGTTGGCTTTTCAGCTTACATGATTATATGTTCGAGGAGAGTGTGTGTCTACTGCTTAGAGCCACATGGTTTGAGCCTCTAGTTGTGGAGGATCGTGAAGATGTTTATGCATATGATGATCATGAAGATTATTATCCGTACGAGGATGAAGAGGACGACCTAGATGAAGCTTACTTCAGCAGTTCATCGAGTATCCGTATTGGTAATCGAAGGTGGGGGGATAATGGGTATGTGAGCGCTGGACGGCAAGAAGCAAGGCCTGTTCACAGATCAAACATCCAGGAAGCGGGTGCTAGTTCATCTCGTGAACCTAGAAAGAAAGAGGCTTCAATGGATAAAACTGGGAGACGGGCAAAGAGGGCACTTAAGCGAGAAGCTGCGGATAAGGCTGCTGCAGCAAAACATCAGCTTCATTTGGCAAGGTTGGGCCGGAAGTGACTCCTGCTACATCATATGCCAGCTCATCAACCCCAGCCCAATCTCCTGTACAGTTTCCGTGACTTTTTCTTTTTTCCTTGAGTACTCTCCAACTGTGAAATAATGTAGCGTTATACCAGAAAGAGGGAAGAAAAAAAATAAAGAGGACACCGTCAAATAATAACTGACTGGTACTCCATTTGTATCCTTTTAGTATTACAATGCTTTGCTTTCCTACTGTCTCCTCTTCATTGTTTGATAGTTGTTTAGGCCATTTCGGTCTTTGTTCATGTGTTTTGATCTTTATTGTGGTTGATGAGGAAGTCTATGCATTAAAAGAGATTCCCGCTTCAAACGTTATTGTGGATTTCATTTTCATGAATTTGGTCCATATGAAATGGAGGTCCCAAAGACATGCAATTGCTGCTTATGGAATGGTCCTCATTTAGCTGCCCATAATGCTTTACACGGAAGTGTATACCATGGTTCTTCTTGCCATCAATAAAGAGTTTCGTGCGAGTAGTTAATTGGAGGTTTTCTTAGAGTTCATCCCTTAATAGAGTGAAAATTATACAGCGCATCCGGGTGCGCTACGCATCCGTTCATCTCCGCCGTCTATTTTGAAAAAGTCAAAAGTCCGCGTCAAATAGACGGCGGAGATGGACGGGTGCGCTGAATACGCTCTCGCAAGAACCAGCGAAGCAATATAGCTAGACTAACAAAAATGGTGTTTGGCTTGAACATTCCGTATGACTTTTGGTCCAAATATCAGCTGTCAAAGGTTGAAGTACTACAACAGCAACTTCGTTTTCTTCATTCTTTATCCTGGTTTTTTGGATCAAAGCAGAAACCGATAAAACTTGGTCGATTTACTACCAAAATACTTTCAGTGCAACGAACAGACAGAAGGTCCATTGTGCTGGTCTGCCAATAGAATCTAATGCTCCTGCATTTCTATTCGCAATCGAATTTTACAGATAAAGAGAAAATGATGCAACTCCGCACAATTTTCTAGGACTTCTACCC
>NC_020492.1:30536190-30552576 GCF_000184155.1 Fragaria vesca subsp. vesca | reverse complement strand
GAGAGAGAGAGAGAGTTGCCTTGTAACTTTGGGGAGCATCTTAGTGATGGAGAAAAGGTGGAAGATGGAGGGCCTCCAAGTAGCTGAGTGGAGCAAGTTTAGAAATTAGAAGTGCAAGCTGTAATGTCAAGCAAAGCAACCCTTCTATGGAAATCACTATCATTCACCCACCTCCTCACAAAAAAAAATGCATGAGAAAAAGGTGGTTAAAAAACACAACCATATATTAACATCAACAACAACATCATCATCATTTTTTTTTTCTACCTTTCTTCAGTTTCCTTTCCTTTCTTCTCTTCACTCACACCACCTACTACCAAACCCACCACAAAGCAAGCTTCACAACTCCACTGTAAGTCTCTCTCGCATCTCATTGGGGTTTCTTTCTCTTGTAAATGCTTTGCTTCAATACATAGATAATGATAGATTGATCCGGAAAACTTGACTATTGTAGCTGTAGAAGCAAAGGCTTTGATTTGTTTTTGGTTAGGACGTCAATTTGCTATTTCTCCGCTGACATTGCTTCAAAATCTCACGTTTAAGCATGAAACTGACTTACTCTAAAATGCTGTATTGAGCACTTGAGCAATCATCTATATCAATTCTGTTTCTCTTCTCTTGTTGTAGAAGAAATATTCTTGCTACCAAACAGTAATTAGTAATATCTATCTGTTAGAACAAGGATGGAATCATTCAGTCAAACTGGGTTCCGGTACAACCTGGATTCGAACACAATAGGTGGTGATGATACAGAGTTTTCAGGGATTCTTGAGATCTATGCTCATCATGCTAGGAACCTTCACAACATATGCATATATGAAAAGCAAGATGTCTATGCAAAGTTCTCTCTTACTTACAATCCAGATGAGGCCCTCTCAACTAGGATCATCAATGGAGGTGGCAAGAATCCAGAATTCAATGAAAACTTGAGGATGAGGATTACTCAAATTGATGCTGTTCTCAAATGTGAGATTTGGATGCTTAGTAGGGCCAGAAGCTACATGGAGGACCAGCTCTTGGGATTCACTTTGGTTCCAATTTCGCAAGTGACTGGCAAAGGAAAGCTGACTCAAGATTATGGTCTTTCTTCCACTGATCTCTTCCATTCCCCAGCTGGCACTGTGCAACTGACTCTTTCTCTTATCCCATCTTCGCCTATCAAATCGTCTGCTAACTCATCCATAACTTCAGAAGTAGTATTGCTTGATCGAAAGATCTCAGAAGAAGTAATGTTAGACCCAGTTGAGTATACAAGGATCGAATTCCCTGACATCAATGTAGTGAGTCAGAATCAGCAAATGGTGACGGAGTACTTTGACTTGGCAAAGCACAAGCATGATTCTGAAGGACTAGTTGCCTCGTTTCTTCGTCTTGGTGCATCTCCTGATCAGGACTGTGAAATGCTCGTGAGCTCATCGCCCAATGAGAGCATACAAAACTCTGGCTTCTTAAGTTCCACCACAAGAAGCTTGAGTGATGACCGAAACAACAACAATGCTGATTCAATCGAGAAAAAGAATTGTGTGGCTTCTGTCACCAATGGAGCAGCTAATCAAAATTGTGCTGCTTGTCCAGACACTCCAACCTCAAGAAAGGGAAGAGAGGCATCTTCTGGAGATGAAAAGTTGAGTTTTCTGGGCAAGGAAGAGGAAGAGGAAGAGGAGATGAAGAAGGAACATGAAGTTGGTCCGGGCCCATTTGGTCAGGTGTATTCTGCTCCACTCGGGAATATGAACTCAGAGGCCGAGCAATCTGCAATGCAGCAACAAATAGTTGACATGTACATGAGAAGTATGCAACAGTTTACCGAGTCTCTGGCAAACATGAAGCTCCCGATGGATCTTGATAAACCCAAATGTGAAGACGGTGGTGAAGTGATTCCGAACAGCAACTTAGAACTTGACAAAAAGAAGGATGGATCAAGAGTCTTCTATGGTAGCAGGGCCTTCTTCTGAGTCCTAGTACGTACTTGACCAGTAGCTAATTGATTCTGCAATGCAATACTTGAGGGTACAAATTAGTTTATTTAGAATCAAGAGTGATGCTTATTTATTATTAACATTCTTACTTTCACAGGCTGCATTGAATTTCTTAGAAATTTATATAACTGAAGTCCCTTGATTACGTGAATTGCTGCGTCATATTCAGGTTTAGTTATTGCTTTAACTACAAAGACCAATCTGCTAAATCTGCTTAATAGTGGTGTTAGTGTAATTTTTCATTTGTGTTCTGGATAGATTTGTTGGTTACAGATAATTCTTATGGCTGCAAGGGATTCACGAAATTTTTAGTTTGTAATATTGTAAAGCATTATCCTTGAACCAACTAAGTATATTAATTCAGCAGCCATTAGTGAAATGAATAATTACTGTAAAACTGCAATAATATGCTGCGCAATCGGTAATCCAATAACTTGAGTGACAAGCTAATGAGATCTGATCATGGGAAAGAAGCTGAACAGAGCGATGCTATTGACACTAGCTAGTAAAATGCAATTGCAGGACAAATTTATAGAAAAAATAAAAAATTAGCATTTGGTTTTGACATTTATAAGTCCTACTTCTCTACAGCACTTCAGATAATCATAGACGCTCATTGTATCATCGGACACTTCCAAGAATTCTATGATATTATTTTGTCAAAGTACATAACTACACATCCATTCTGTTCTTAAAAAATAAAAAAACATATCCATTCATACATATAGCTGATAATTCTATTATTGAAGTTTTCGGGTTGGCTCTATTTCCAACAACAACAAAAGACCAAACCACATATTGTATAGCAACTCAATTGTGCTTACTTACCGAGTTACCGTTTTGCAAAACTTGGTGAAATTTGGTGGACAATGGACATATAGCAGCATATGCCAGCACCTATTCAAAATAAGTATATCATTCATTGGACTGCACTCCAAGAACAGAGACACCAACTTTGCCAAAACTAGAAAATACCTTAGAAATATAAACAAGATTACACATGACAGTAGAAATTAAGCAGCAACATGTAAATAGCTTACAAGACCTGTCAAAAGTTTGCGCAGCATTCTCAAAGATCATCAATGCCCTACGAAGTATAAGAAGAAGAAGGTTGGGTAATGTCTCGTGGAGAAACTTAGCAAAGGCTAGTGGTCAAAGGACCGATTTTCGAACTGGGCGTTCGACCTTCTTGTAGGGATCTACGAACAGAATTTTCACCGTAGACCCGTTGTCGAATAGAATGCGACTGACGTTGAAGCCATCGATAAAGGCCGTAACCAGAAATGGTTCGTAGACGACTCCACATCCTTCCTCTTCGCAGAATGTAATAGGTGCGCACCCCTTGCGCTGGGCTTTAACAGGCCGTTAGATTTGGGCATGGCCAACCGTTAGTCAATTGCATGTTTTAGATGATGAGGGCCGGATGGAGCTCTACCTTCGATTGTGTTGACCATGAGCGACGTTCATGTGGGAGGAGGGGAGGGTCCTAGATCATCCCGCTCTGGTGTCAGCGATGAACGAAAGAGATCGTACAATGATAGTGTTCTTTGCGGACGCTAGTAGAGAGACGGACGTGTCTTTTGGTTATGTGGGATTAAATGAGACCGCTGGCGGCGGCAAATGTATTGGGTTTAGGGTTTATGGGAGTGAGATTCCTCAATCCGCTGAGGTACTCCTCTCCCCTGAGGTTCCTTTACTGCGAGAGGAACGCACAAAATCAGCGGCCTCAAGTTAGACACCATTGCGGAGAGCTGAGAGCAAGTTCACCCGTTGGGTTAGAATAAACATAATGACCGAGGTCATTTTGGGTTACTGTGACTGAGTAGCAGTTTTCATCCGTCTGAAATGTGAGATTGCTGTCACGTGGCAATTACTGTTTATTGAATTTTAAAAAACGTTTTTAAATGTGAATAATGATTCTATTTGTACATAAATAATAATCAAATAAAAAATATAATTTATTGAAATTAACGAATTTATTTCATGAAAAATTGGCAATGAAACTATGATATATTTTTTTTTGTGGGATGTAAAAAAAAGATAGGTATTTATATAGAAATATAGAAGAAAGAAAAAAATTATATAGAAATATAGAAGAAGAAAAAATGTCAGAAACCTACCCACGTGCAAGCAACACGTGTTGGATGGGTTCATATCATTGCACATCGCGACAAAAAACTGACGACCACGCGTGTTGCTTTGATGCTGATTGGCTCATGCAGGAGACGCGTTTCTCCTTCGCGTCTGGCAAGGTCTTCTCGTGGCTGACGCAAGCCACCAAGTGGGCTCATGAGTCATGGCTAAGTTGGGTAATCCCATATCCAACCTGGGTTAGATTGCTCCCCAACAATCTAACTTGGGTTGAAAAAATGAGATAACTCATTTATGGGTGGAAGAAAGGTTTTTTCCTTTTGTGTTAGATTTCTATGTGGATCCAATCTGAGTTGGATTTTTTTCCCACCGCTGGACTTGCTCAGAAGGAGTATAAAGGAGGGAATGAATTAACGAAAGTTCTTGTATGCACCAAGGTTCATGTGAACCAAGAGTAACTGACCAATCACAATCATTTATTTAATTCAGTCGATTGACTAACACTAACACCAATGTTAACGCCGTTAACATAGAATTAAGACAAAAAAATCTAATTGACATGGTAAATATGTAAAATGCAGTAAATATCAGATTTAGATATAGATTATGGTTCTTAAATTTAGGGAGAGATTATATGCATTTGTGCGATGCTTGACCTTCTTTTTTCGTTTTTATTTTATTTTGTTTTTTTGGATATGCAATTAATTCCTTTTAGTGAGACTTTTTATTTCCTTTTTAGTTTTCGGATTTTTTTTTTATTGTTATTCTGTTCAAAACGTAATAACTATGGAATTTACCTATTTACCCATTATGAATAAGGGAGTCATAAGTGGTCATGTAAGGGGTAGACGTGTAAAATTTGCTATTAAGATTATGTATGATTATCTATTTATTATTTTTAATAAGGATTTGAATCATAACTAATTTATTTTAATTAAAATTAACGAATATATATCCTACCATACCACATACCCTCATACTAGCGTACGGCGAATTCATATCCCATATCAAGAATAGTTCCGTGTTTCAGGTAACACTGGTTGAACCATCAAGAATCAAAAGGAAGGAAGAACATTTTGGGACGATGACCATATATCAATCCTGTATTGTATGACATGTTCAAACTATTGATCAACTCCTATTATTAATTCATTTTAACTAGATTCTTTCTTTTAGTGTCTTTTATTTCCTTAATGTACTTCAAAATAAGTAAATAGACGAATTACATTCTTAAAGGGAATGAAAAAAGTACATTAGTGAAATAATTTTAAATCAAAATTATCTCTTATAACTCAAATTACATTTTAATATGTATTTATGCATTGGTAAGATGAACAAATCGAAAAATCAAATGACTAATTTTGTTTTAAAAAAATTCCGGTTATACAAGCAGGACATATGCAACCGTAAACCCTATAACCCTAAATCCACATCACACCAAGTCAAATGTATACGTTTATGTATATAGAATCAATTTTTTCGCCGTCAATACATTGATGTTGATATAAAGTTTTTCGTCAGTCAAAAACACAACATCCTGCCATTTATTAAAATGAGACTCTGCCGTTAAACCAAATGGTACTGAGCCACAATCCATAATATTGATACTTAAAATTGATATAAATTTAAATATTTAAAGGATAGTGAAAGTTTTACTTATAATAGTTTTTTCTTATATATATAATAAATTAAACAAAATAGACCACATTAGTAAACACACGGAGAATTCGTACAGTGCTAATGTAAAAACAAAATAAGATGAGAAAAATACATAATGCACACCTATGTGTTACGCGTTAATAATAAGTTTAACGTTTATTAGTGGACTTGATTTTTGGTTTTTTTTTTTACATCGGTAAAAGATGTTAATGTTTTGTTTGTTAATGATTACCATGTTGATGGGGATAAAAGTAAATTAATGTGTGTGCCGAAATGTTTTTTTTCGAGCCAAGTAAAGATCATCCACAAATTAGTTTACGATCTCAATCATTAAATTGGTGCTCAGGAGTGTAGTGCCTTTTAAAAACATTCACAAGCTAAAAATACACAGTGTCGCGAGTTTTGTGGATATTTTTGGATAATTTTTTGATTAACCAAGCTATTTTTAGATATTTTTAGAAGTTTCTGAATTAAAGAAATATTAAAGAAAATTAGAAAAACATGAGCCATTAAGATCGAGTGTGATCAGATACACCAAATCACTCACACAGAACGACGACCCGTCGACCCGCAACCACGATCGCCGCTCCCTCTCTCTCTGCATGTCTGTCTGGCCGGCCCCTCCCTCCTTCATCGCCTTCGGGGACTTCACTTCTGCGTTTTCACCATCGCCGACGCCGTCGTTATCACCCCCGCCGTCGATTATCAATCTCATTGGCGATGGGGAGATCGATGTCCAGCCGTCGTTATCCGATCTTCTTGGGGGAGAGACAATAGGACCGATCTTGGGAGCGGCAAAATTGGGAGGAGAATTTTGCAGCCTCTGCCTGCTTCTACAAGGGTCTACTTAGACCACCTTCTCACCTTCTTCTTGGTCTGCTATTAAAAGCATACATATTAGCTCCAGTACATCTACATCTAATTAAGTTGTGATGCTGATAATGAATTGCATAGATGGACACAGTAAGAGGTGGAGGGGCTGAGTTATTCTGGGATTAAGTCGATTTTTTTTTGTCACAAACTCCGTTTGGTTTATCTGTTAATACAAGTGGGACTCACATGAGTGGTTTAAGTGCACTCTTTGTTTTGGCCACGATCCTCAGCAGGGGTAGAGAGGTAACTTGTGCTACCAAAAGTAAATTAGGGTTTGCAGGGCGTGCCACCGCGCGGACGCGGAACGAGAACGGTGCGCATTCTTGACTTCTAATCAGGCGAAGTAGAGCTCCGGTGTCACCTCGCGGGCGAGGAATTACAAGCAAACTATCTAGTCACCTGTGAATCGATACTCATTGTTCGAAGCGAGTAAAGCAACAATTGGGAAAGAGAGGCGAGTCCAGACGGGCTCTGAAATCTAAGGCGAGGTGCATTTAGAACTTAGGGTTTCGAGGATGCTCGAAGATTTGCAGTTGTTTTGTATGATTGATTGTGTGTCTTGTTCGTTGTGTCAAGCTCCCTTATATAGCGATCCGCAAGCAATTCGCAGAGACCTAATCACAAATCCATTCGGACTCAGCAATTAGAATTCCACCAGGAAACGACCAGCTCGCGAGCCGCGCGATCCATGCAACACGTGTCCAAAACAGACTTCGCCTAGGTCTCGCTCATCGCCCCGATCATATCACTGTAGCGTCGTACGCGAACTCGAGCACTAAGCGATCCTATCCCGCGGGTACTATAGTCCATTCCCAACTCTACCTCGCCATGCACTGTAGAATCCTACACGAACTAGAACAAAGGATCCCGCGAGGACATCGAATCCCGCATGGTATCAGAATCCTTGCACAATTCCAACTCGCGTGTTGCCAAACTTCGCCACCCTTCGTGGGCTTCGCATTAAAAAAGGGCCACAGGTACTGGCCCAAATGTTATCCAAAACGTACCCTGAGTCTTGGACCAAAAATACCCACTGGACTCAAACATTGCCCCCTAGGCCTTGAGCTTAATCCATTTCGCAACGGATAAGCGAAAAGGCCTAAATGAGCCATTTACGGGAATTCGTAATTCAAAAGGTGCTGACGTTTCGGCATCGTCGCCTCCCTTCATCATTGCAGCTGTTTGAAATTTGAAACATGCTGACGTTTCGGTCGTCATCGCATCTCCTCATTACGGCTACTGATTGAAAAGGCGTTACGGTCTGTCTCCTTTATAAACCTCGAATGCGGGTCCCCATATCTCACCATCGCTTTCCAACCAGTCTTCTCCCTTTCTTCTGCAACCAACCAAACTTCACCACCAGACTCACTCCGACCAGAAACAATGGCTCCCAAACCAATTGCTAATGATCCAAACCTTAACCTCACGGTGACGAGCTCTTGGTCGACCGGCCTCGCTCGTCGTTTTGCTAACAACCCTCCTCAAGGAACACCCATTTATTTCCTTGAAACAGGGGCAGCCCTGCTCGGTCCGACTCCTTCACAACCTCCGTCCGCCGCTGATCTGAACCACTATACCGCCTCTGTGCGCCGACCAATCCTTGCCCAACGTCGTGAGCCGGGAAACTTCGCCTCCTGGTTCCACCAAGCCCGCTCTCACACAAATATCCGGGTCGGGGAATGGCCCAGCGTCACCGCGGAGGACCGGGCATGGTATGCGGCTCGCTTCCAGACCGATCAAGCGATCTGGGAAGCGACCGGCATCAGCGAAGCCATTGCTTTGAGTTTCTCGCTGCCTCCTCACGCTGATCGAGCACCTATTGCTGCCGCGGCCTGCTTATGGAACAGTGTCACCAACACCTTCGATTTCCCCTTCGGGCAAATGGGCATTTCTCTGCTGGACATTCTCACCATCACCGGGGTGCCGATTCATGCAAAACCATATGCGCCAGGCGATTTTGCATCGACCGAGTTTACGCACTCCTGCAACCTGGGGGCCCGCCGCGCCCTGAAGGGCTCATATGGAGTATGGAGGAAGTTCTACATCGGCCATGCAGAACAACACGAAGGAGGTATCGCTTTCCTTGAGTATTGGCTTGATAAATTCATATTCTGTGGCAGTGCTCACAAGCCTACAGGGAAATGGGTAAAGCTGGCCGAGGCACTCTACAATGGGATCGAAGTAGGGCTAGGGCAGCCCGTGCTGGGCGCGCTCTACCGGACCCTGCACATGCTGTCCCTAAGACCCTTCAATCTCTCCGCTGGCCCTCTGTGGATCTTGGACTTATGGACACAGCTGTACTTCCCGCTCTTTCGGCGAGCCCCGCTGGAATTTCTGCCCGAGGACCAACTGCTTGGCTTCGCGGTGTGCAGGAACGCTGCGAACAGGACTCCCCTGTCCTTCTTCGCCAGCCTCTCCATCTTGTACAACCAACTCGAACCACCTCCCACCATAGACATGATGGTTCGCCAGCGCCATCCTGAAGTCTTATCAACGGGCTTCTTCCCTCGCTCTGACTCGGACTCTGACGCCAAGAACGTCTTCATGAGAGCATCCTCATGCTGCGACCTTCAGCTCGCCGAGGATGAACAAGGCTTCGAGCTGTATGCCCCCAACCACTTCGCCAGACAACTTGGCTTCTCTCAAGGGATCCCCTATCCACTCTTCCATTCGGTGAACAAGTACACCTCCTGGAGGAAGATTGGCGAGTCCGACCGGGTTACCCCGCTGCAGAACATTTTCCCTCTCACTCCTGACTTGCTAGAGATTGAGCCTTCGCGGGGTGTTGACCCCGCTTACCTCTCTTGGTGGCGATCCTTATCCGACAACCATTGGGGGTTCCCAGATGATGCTGTCTTCGCTGCCATCTTTTATCCTCTGTACGACACTCTGGGCGAATCAGACCGCGTCATTCTTGATGCCCAGCGCGACCGTGAAGAGGGCGGTTCAAAGGCTGCGACAGGGTCTAAGCCTGCGCTCCCACCAGTTCCCACTATTCGTCGCTCGACGGGGATTGTCATTCGAGAACGCGATCCCGCACCCGAGGTATGCCACTAACTATGTAAATTTCAAACCGCCTTTATCACTTCGACGAAATGCTTCTCCCTAACTCTCCTGTCTATCTTTACAGTCTGCCCCCCGCCGGAGAACTATCAGAAGACCTGAGGGTGCCGGAGACAAAGGGAAAGCGCCTGCTCAAGAGGAACCCGCTGCGGACCATGACGGTGAGACTGCTCCCGTTATTCCCCGGCCAACAAGCGGCGAAGGCTCGCGGAAGCGCCCTGTCGAGGACGAAGAAGAGCTGCTAGAGGATGAATGATATCGGCAAGAGCACGCTTTGGTAAGCGACCTTTCTTCGAACCAAACTCATTAAAGCCAACAAACGATTTGCTAAGTTTGTATTTGACAGGTTCGCCGCCGCATCCAACCTCGCCTCGCTGTCATTGAAGGAGCAACAGCAATAGTTGAAGTCCCAATCCCGGAACCAACCGTCGGGGATCAAACCATGGTTACAGAGGAAATCGCCGTGCGACCCCCTTCTCCAACCGACGCTCTAGGCGAAACTGGCCCGCCTCCAGAGCCTACCTCGGCTCCTGCTCAAGATGAAGATCTCGGCCAGACCACCCGGCTTTCTGATTTTGCTGCCCCCTCGACGGTTCCGCCAAAGGACCTTCAACCGGTGCTTGAGCCCTCTCCTTTGCAACCAGACTCAGCGGCCCAGACCACCGAAGAACCGACAGTCCCTACTCGGTTTGAGGCCCCACCGCCCGTTCCCGAGATTGAGGCGGTTGCAGAGGTTGAACCAACCACTCCGGCCCCAACGAGAACATCTGGCGAGGCGGCTTCTTCTTTGGCTACCCGGACCGCTCGTCTTCGGGCCCGGACTACCCCGCCTGCCGATCCAGAGCCCATTCGCCTGGCCCGGGCTTTCTTTCACGGGTTACTGCGCCAAGGTCCCCACATGAACGTATTCGACTTGGTGAGGCGCGCCCGCGAGGCCTATGAAGCTCTGACTCGGCACCTCGCTGGCAGCAATCCAGCTCTAGACCATGTGTTGGAACTTACCGATGCTGTCGAGCTGCAGGCTCGCCGAGTTCAAGATGTCGGTGCCCAGTCGGCTGCTCACGAGAAAGTCCGCCAAGCCTTAGACGATCAGATGGCAGCCCTTTTAGCCGAGCTTGAAGACGCTGAAATCCCTGAGGCGTCTTTAGAGAACCCATGCACTGTCTATGCTCGGCAGGTGGAGGCCCTGGAGGCTCAGATAGCGGAGCTACAAGCTCAGCTTGCTCAAGCTCGCCAGAACTTGGCTCGAGCTGAAGAAGCAGAAACCCACGTGCAGGCCGCGGAAGAGGCCCAGGAAGCTTTGGACTCGGCTATTGCTGCTGCCGACGAAGCCCAAGCCCAGGCGGATGTTGAAGAGTTGGCCTTAGAAGGCCTTCTCATAGATTTGTATAGGGCTTCTAGGCGGGTTTAGGCCTGACCAGCGCTTTGCCCCCTTTGTATGAACCTTTAATAATAATATTATTATTGAATCAAATTTTTCCCGTTCTTGTCAATTCTTGTGTAAGAACTGCCTTCCCAGGAAAAAATCTTCATCCAAGATTTGGTGGGGGTTTCCAATGCAACTACTCGCTTGGAACGCGGGCAGTCATTATGGAACAACGCGTCTGACCTTATCTCCAAAGCTCATATCTCGGAGCAAATCGCTGCATGGAGGACATCTGTTGAAAGGAAAATCACCATTTTCGCCTATAAAAAGAAACGCTTGGCCGGGGCGAAGTACCAGTTAAGTCTTTGCCCTCTTGCCATGGGCTCTTATACCCTTCTGTACATCCTCTTGTCCCTGCTTAAAGCAAAGCCCCCGCCTCACATTTTCACTCTTCGTTTTTTCTAATTCTGAAAATCTAATCTCAGGCCGGGAGTGATTCTGAAAATCTACTCTCAGGTCAAGCCTTTGTTTGGACGAACTAATAGTTGGGTACATTCTGCCTTGCACTGGCTGTTCTGTCCAAACGTGAGGCTCTCGAGGCTCCGCATTCGCTTGCGCTTCAGGTTCTGGTTAGTGCCTTTCAAGCACCTTCCAGGCGTGACCGGTAGCATGAGGGACCCTGGTCCAGTGGACCTCTAGCTTCCCAACAATTTGTCTTAGGTCCGGGTCGGTGTCAAGGCTCGTGCTGGTCTAAAGAAGCGGGACGTTCGCCAACTTTAAACGAAGGATGCGGCGGCAGTCTCTTCTTCAACCCTGCAAGATATGCGGGTTGAGGCCTCCAATATCTGTAGATCTATGCCTTCGTTTGTAAACATAGCTTAATTTCACCCTTTCTGTCAATGTAGTTGCTTCGGCCGCAAAGCCGATGTTCGAAACTTGTACTGAAACAACGCCAAAAAGGGCAAAATAAATAAATTTATTGTTTTTTAGGGCTTCTGGAATAGGCCCCAATCTTGTACTGGCCTTTGTGTTTAGACTTTGCACGTTTACAGAAAATGAAGAAAAATAGAGTTATCCTTATTTAGGGCCTCTGGAATAGGCCCCAATCTTACACTGGCCTTTTTAGGCTGGTATGTTACAACGTACTCTATCAGTCGTCTATTCCGGATTGCCCCCTAGTGTTAGGCGGCGGAGCGAGAACGTGATGGCGCGTAGCACTATTGACTGTGGTGACGGGGTCGGGGGAAGGTGGAGGGTCCTCGCGTTCCCAAACTCCTGCAATGTGGCGCTTGAGGAAGCGGCCATTAATAGGATTGCGATGAATGGTACCGTCCAAGTCGCGCAGGTGGTATGCCCCCTTAGGGAGTATGCGATGAATAATAAAGGGGCCTTCCCATCGAGCGGACCACTTACCCCGACCGTCAGTTTTTTCCCCAAGTGGGAGAACCGCACGCCACACTTTCTGGCCCTCAGCATAGCTCCGTCCGCGCGTGACCTTATCATACGAACGTGCGATGCGTTGTTTCTCGAGGACGAGATTGTTGAAAGCGGTGACGCGGTGATCGTCAAGATCTTCAAGTTCCTGCCACATAGCTTGGACATAATCCTCGCCAAGTAGTTGATGCTGTTCCTGAACGCGGAGTGAAGCGATATTGATCTCAAGGGGAAGGACGGCGTCGTGACCGTACATGAGAGCATACGGGGTGGTATCCGTCGGGCCGCTCTTTGAAGTGCGGTAAGTCCACAAGGTGTGGTAGAGTTCCTCATGCCAGACACGCGGGTTTAACTCCAACATCTTGTGGAGGATGCCGAGGATAACCTTATTACTAGCCTCCGCCTGGCCGTTGGACTGTGCATAATATGGCGTAGAGTGGAGGAGCTTGATGCCGTAGTCATGTAAGTACTTAACAACAGAATCAGCCATAAAAGCTGCCCCCCTGTCCGTAACGATGCACTCCGGGATACCAAAACGGGAAATGATATTGCGGAAAATAAAGTTGCGCACCGAGTTGGCGGAGGCAACCTTGAGTGGTTCGGCCTCGACCCATTTGGTAAAGAAATCGGTGGCGACAATAATGAACTTATGCTGCTCAGAAGAGTGGGGATGAATGATGTCAACGAAATCTATCGCCCAACCGCGACCCAGCCAAGGTTTAATGATAGGCTGCAACGGGATGTTGGGAATATGTTGCACTGGTCCGTGATCCTGGCAGTCTTGGCAACCTTTGGCGAATGCAATACAGTCTTTCAGAATGGTTGGCCAGTAGTACCCATGGCGACGGATTAACCAACGCATTTTTGGCCCGGCCTGGTGCGAACCGCAAACCCCACAATGGACTTCGCGCATGATACGTTTAGCTTCGTTCCCATACACGCAGCGGAAGTCGTTGCCGTCTTCCTCACACCGCCGGAGTTCGCCATTGCGTAAAACAAAGTTTAAGGCAAGGAAACGTATCTGCCTAGCGTGAGCGGCGTCGTTGGGGTTCTGGAGGTAGGCGATAAACGATAGCCGCCAATCCTCGTCGATAGGGTCCAAGGCCGCAACTTCGGGGGTGTCGGCCTGAAATTGCCCCCTAGCGATGAAAGAGGGAAGAGTACAGCGCTCGACCTTGAGCAAACGTTCGCGCACGCCGTCGCGCAGGCTGAGGCCGGATGCTACCTGGGCGAGCTCGTTGGCGGCGAAGTTGTACTCGCGTGGTATGTGCTCGATGTAGACGCCGTCGAATCGATCCAACACCTCAAATGCCTTGCGCAGGTATGGCTCAATGGACGAGCTTAAGCACTTAAACTTTTCCACCAACTGGTTAACGACCAACAAAGAATCGCCAAAGATCTGCACCTCGCGGACTCCTAAATCCAACAAAATCTCTAGACCGATGATCAGCGCCTCGTACTCAGCCTGGTTGTTGGTGCATTTGAAATCGAGTTGGAACGAGTAGGAGAAGCGATCTCCGGCGGGATTGGCTATGGCTATCCCGGCTCTGGCTGCGGTGTCAGTCCGCGAACCATCAAAGTACAGGGTCCATGGAGCGAGTGTCACGGTAGCGAATTCCAACTCGCGAAACACTGTGAGCTCGGAGGGTGGGTGATGAGCGAGAAAGTCTGCTATTGCCTGTCCTTTTACTGCCTTTTGTGGAACATATTGCAACGAGAATTCGGACATGGCTAGGATCCACTTGCCGATGCGTCCCGCAAGATAGGGCGAGAGAGCATGTATTTGACCAGGTCGGGTTGAGCAATCACAACCGTGATAAAGGCAAGCATGTAATAGCGCAGCTTGCACCCTGCAAAATATAGGGCAAGACACAACTTCTCCATAGATGAGTATCGTGTCTCACACTCAGTTAACACCCTGCTAAGGTAGTAGACAGCGTGTTCTACCCCGTTCACATCGTCTTGGGCCAGGAGTCCGCCGATGGACAAGTCGGCAGCGACGATATAAAGTTTAAGTGGGGCACTGTCGCGAGGTGAAATCAGGACTGGTGGGTTCGTAAGGTAGTCCTTGATTCGATCGAAGGCCTGTTGATGTTGTTGTTCCCAGACAAACTCGGTTGCCCCCTGGAGCTTGAGGAGGGGTGAAAAAGGCTGGACCTTCCCTGCCGCGTTTGATATGAAACGGCGGAGAAAGTTGATTCGCCCGAGCAGCTGTTGGAGCTCTTTTTTGGTGGTGGGGGGCGAAGCGGTGATTACCGCCTGTGCCTTGTCCTTTGGGATTTCGATGCCTCTTTGATGCATTAGGAAACCAAGGAAATCGCCGGCCTCCGCGAAGAAAACACACTTGGCGGGGTTCATCTTCAGGTTATGTCGGCGCATCCGTGTAAACACCTTCTACAGGTCTTCAACATGGGTGGCCCGTGTTTTAGTTTTGACTACCACATCGTCGATGTATACTTCGATCAACTTCCCCAAGATGTCATGAAAGATGAGGTTCATGGCGCGCTGGTACATTGCCCCCGCGTTTTTAAGTCCGAAAGGCATGACAACATACTCGAACGCGCCGGCAAAACCAGGGCAGCGAAAGGTGGTCTTGTGTCGATCTTCCTCGGCGATGGGAATCTGATGGTAGCCGGCCGTTCTATCCATAAAGGATAACACCTCGTGCCCCGCGGCGGCATCAATGAGTAGGTCAGCCACAGGCATGAGGTAGATATCCTTCGGTGTTGCGTTGTTCAGGTCGCGGTAATCAACACAGACGTGCATCTTGCCATTTTTCTTGCGGACGGGGACAACATTGGACAGCCACTCGTTATATTTTGCCACGCGGATGATGCCCGATCGATGCATGCTTTCGATCTCTTCCTTGACTACGATCTGTGTCTCAGTTCGCATGAACCGGCCGTCCTGCCGTACTGGACGTCGGTCGGGATAAGTTGGAAACCGGTGGCAGACCAAGTCCGGGGACAAGCCGGGTATATCTTCGTACTTGTCGGCGAAGCAATCCCTGTACTCGCATAACAGGGCAAGAAGGGCTTCCTTTTCATCTTCCGCCAACTTAGCACTGATAAAAATAAGTAAGGGTTTTTCTGCAGTCCCTACGTCAACTTGTGAAATAGGGTCGCGGACTTGAGGTGGTGTGTCGTCCAAGGCGGCGGGAGCTAAGTGAATAACTTCCTCCTTGGTATCGGAATAATCTACCACTTCATCTACATATTCCATAGTTGCGACCTTGTCGTAGGCTTCGCGTTCTGCCCAGTACGAAAGGAGTCTTTCGCACAAGGACTCGCCAGCCTCGCGTGCCTCCTCTGAGAAGGCACTATTCATCAGAACGGGGTGTGGGATTCGCGATGGTGTGAGGACGTTGCAAGTCGTCATTCGCCTGGGTAAGTCCCCATCGCGTTAAATTGGAGGCCGTGATTACATATGTGCTGCCCTTGTTATCGACGCCTTGAACATCCAACGGACCCAAGTCTGTAGTATAATATCGGGCATCGTTGAAGTTGGCGGAGATAGAGAATGGCCGTGGGTCAGCTTTGATGATGACCGCTTCACGGTTCTCGGCGTCCCAAATCATGAGTTCTTGGTGCATGGAGGAAGGCACGCAAAAACTTCTGTGGATCCAATCTCGACCAAGAATCATGCTGTAAGAGGAAGCGCATTCGGCGACGAAAAAGGTGTAAACCCGTGATGCCGGCCCGACCTTGACCCGTAGGAATAGGAAGCCTAGGGTTCTAGACACTTGCCCGGTGAAGTTCTTGACTGTTAAGGACGTGGTTTGGATCATCGAGCGCGGAATGTCTAGGAGTCCCATGGTACGGGTTGTGACAACATTGACCGCGGCACCGGTGTCGACCATGACCTTGTTGATCATTTTCCCTTCGACTTCGGCCGTGATATACAGTGGCCGCATGTGGGTGG
>NC_020492.1:30529686-30536170 GCF_000184155.1 Fragaria vesca subsp. vesca | reverse complement strand
GGGTATGCTACTGACATCCTCGCTGCTGACGGGAATATCCGCCGCACTGCAGGTTGTGTTTGGTGGGAGAGCGTATCTTTCCGAAATGAAGAACACCATTCCGACTTAAAAGGAGAATTGTTCAGGAACTGGGACCAGAGGAGTGTCAATGATCCCGTGTTCCCCTTCGAGCATCGCGAAAGCGTCTGCTTCGCTGCTAAACCCTTCATCAGCATCCCATCCTGAGACCTCTATCATATTACAGGTGAATGATTCTGCCTGCTCTTCGTCCCGGTCTTCTTCTAGGTCAAGTCGAGGTTCTGAATGTGCCTCGTCGTCTTCTGAATTCTCGCGGAAACGCTGGGCCATTTGTTGGGCGAGGTTAGGACTGGGGGGCGCCTGTGCGGCTATTGGTGGCTCTTGAACCTCGGGTTGCCACGGACGCCATATTGACTTGGTTGAAGGCTGATGGTCCTTGGCCGGTTGTTTGTCTGTTGGCAGAGGAGCCTTATCGTTGTCGTCTTTTTTCAACCGTTGTAGGGCGGATACTCTGGGAACCATCTGAGTCTCGGGTTCCGGGGTAAACCGTGCCCGAGGCTACTGTGGTGGTGGTGAGTCCCTTCTGATATTGGCCTCCGGATTTTGACGTTCCCGTTGCCGTGAGGGCTGAGACGGTTCGCGTTTGGACTCTGGGTCCGGGGTTGTGAACAGCTTACGCCTGGGACCAGTAGGCGGAGTCTTTCTCCGCTCGGGCTCCGGTGGCGGCCTGTGCCTGGAAGGCTGTTGATCCCTCCTCTTTTCAGGCTCTGGTGACGGTTTGGGCCTAGCAGGCTGTGGATCCCTTCTTCTTTCAGGTTCTGCTGATGGCCTGCGCCTGGAAGGCTGTGGATCCCTTCTTCTTTCAGGTTCTGGTGATGGCCTGCGCTTGGAAGGCGGTGGATGCTGCTTTGGTGGAACCACGAGTCGGCAAAAGACGTTTGCTTTGGGTGTAGGCTCGTCGCTGAACTGCTCGCAAATCCTTGGGGGTGTGACAGGCGGCATTTGAAGGAATGCGCGCAAACCCTCTGCTTCCCTCCACATCCGCTCAGGCGTTTGTGGGAGCTGTGAGGGGAGTACAGCACCCTCTTCGACAGCCCGTAAGGCACATAGGATACTACCGTATCGCTTTTGGAGTTTTCGCTTCTTAGACCTGCTGATGGTGACTGCCTTGCCCCCTTGCTGTGTATACCAGACCCCGTCCTTGATCGCTGATTTGGATGTCGGGGGAATATAGGGGTCGGTTAGGATGCCTTTACGAGGGCTCGCGGCCTCGTGGTTGTGACGTTCACCGCTGGAGTCTGACATGTCCATCTCACTTGTGGCAGGGGATGAAGGTACCGCCTCTGCCCAATGTGTACAGACGAACGTCTCGAGACGTTCTATCCTCCTTTCCAGCTCTTCTCGAGTCCTGGGACTCATAGGCTGGGAGTCTTCAACGGGGGACGGTCCATCGTCCCTCATGACTGCTTTGCCCTTATCCTTGCGGGAGGGGCGGTCTGTGTCGAGCTTAGCGACCAACTGTCGAGCTGGGTCGTCTGCTTTCCCCTGCTGGTTATTCGGGACAGTATAGTTATTCGCCGGCCGTTTGCGATTTCGGCCCGGCGGTTCACGTAAACCTGCATTTGGCGACAAGTCTAATGTGATTCTTCGCTGGCCGACTCGAGGCCAAGCGAAGTCAGCCGTTGCAATCATGAAGTCGCCCTTATTCTCAAAGCGAATATACCCGAGGTCGAGCCAGTCTTGAACCTGGTCTCTAAGCTGCTAGCATTCGCTGGTTCTGTGCCCCCAGCTATTATGAAACTTGCAGTGAATGCGCCCCTCCTTATATTCTATGTAAGGCAAGGAATTGGCCACTGTGACGAGCCCATCGTCGATGAGATCGTCTAAAACCTCATGTGCAAGTTCTTCATTGTAGGTGTATTGGCGACGTGGCCGGCGAGCACTGTCGTCACCTTCCTCGCGGCCCCTTTTAGGTGCCCGGCGTCGATCGTCATCCTTGGTCTGATTGGCCCAGTTTACCTCGACCATGCCAACTACGGGCGGGAAAGGGTCTATATCAACCAATGAGGCCGTACTACCCGGTGTTTTCATCTTTAGCTCTCCTGATTTCAGCCATGTCTGCAGCTGGTCTCGAAGCTTGACACAATCTTTGGTGTCATGATTGTAAACATTGTGGAAGGAGCAGTATTTCTTGTCCTTCAGCTCTTCCTTGGGCGGTATCTTGTGATCCAAGCGCACGTATCTTGCCTCGATGAGGTCATTAAAGACCAGATGGGCGTTCTTAGCATTATAGGTGTATGACTCGTACTCTGGCTTGGTCCATGCAAAGGACTGGATGGTGATTGGCTCGCGCGCTATCTTCAGGTTTTTCAATTTGTGAGCCAATGGCTTGCCAGTCAGTTCTACCGCGCCAATATCTTCATGATCCTGATCCGGGCGAGTTCCCTCAGACCTTTGATAATAGGAGTCATAAGTAGGGGCCTGCAGGCTTAATGTCCCCACTGTCCGATTCTTCCCTGGTATGTAAGTTCCTTTGGAGGCATTTGCTTTGTCATCCAGCTCGTTCAAGATTAGCTCGTACCTACCGACCTTGTTAATCAGGTCGCCCATGGAAGTAAAGCGCTCTCCATGATGCTTCAACCGCTGGCGGTGCTCCAGACCTCTAATAGCCAACTTAATGGCTTCCTGCTCAGGTAGCAGGTAATCACACTTAGCTTGCTGGATCTTGAAGCGTTGGAGGAAAGAAACTCCGGACTCCATGCTCTGCTGGCTCATCTGTGTGAGGGAGTCGAGGCCAACTTCAGGCTCAATCGTGCCGTATGTTTCTCGGAAAAGTCTTTCCATAGTGGGCCAATCTGCTATTGACCCAGGCTTCAATCTGGAGTACCAGGTGAAAGCAGTCCCGGACAGAGAAGTCCCGAAGAGTTTGAGTTTGAGCATATCATCATTCCCGTATTGGCCGCATTGGACCTTAAAACGGGCCATGTGTGTTGCTGCATCTTCCCTTGTCTCTCCGGAGAAAGTGGTGAAGACAATATTCTTAAATCTATGAGGGAAGGGATATTGTGCCACGCTATCAGGATAGGGATCCCGATAATGCAAGTTAGCATCACCTTTTCCGGTTTGCTCCTTGACTATGCTCGAGATGAGCTGGCGCCAATCGACTGCCGTTACTGGTGTGGATTCTGCCCCCTGATCGTGGCCGTGCCATGCAGAGAGGTTAGGGGCCTGCACGATGTTCTTAGGGGTCGAACTGGAATAAGCTATAACTGGGTCATCTGGTGTCCCGATCCCTTGAGATGGGAAGCCACCAGTGCCCCTGAGTGTGACTCCCGGGCCGCCCGGCGAGGGTAGACGGGGTGGCGTCTTTGACGAACTGGCCCCCAATATGAATTGGGGAGTCTTCTGGGCCCCGACCCTTGGATTTCCTCTAGGGCGTTCATTAGGTGGAATATACCTTGAGCCCTCAGTTGCACTTGAACTAATTAAGTTCATAGCATGATTCTTTGGTGCCTGAGACCGCATCCAGTCTTCCACTTGCAGGACCCTTAAGCTCAAGTTATCATGTTGCTCCTTGTAGTCCTCAAGCTTTTCCATGCTATTCTTACTTCCAAAGAAAGAAGCGTCCTGCTGTTGTTGTAGCTTGGTGTCGTGTTCGTCCAAGCGACGGGTTTGCACATCCAGGGTTTTTGTGAAAGCCGCCTTGCTCTGATCCAAATCTTTCTGGATCCTTTGAAGGGAGCCGTCCACCAAGTCCTTATCTTCCCTGACTTTACCCGCAACGTAGTTAAACTCCTCGCTGAGCCTAGAAAGGTGTTCTTGGTTAGCGAGCCAGATAGTTCTCTCTTTAGTGACCTGTTCAGAGAGGTCTTGGACGCTTTGCTGGGTGGTGTCGACTTTCAAGCTGAGCCAGTCGATGTTTTGCTGGGTGGTATCGACCTTCGAGCCGAGCTCCCTCTTGAGCGAGTCGAGATCATTCTTCAGTTCTGGCGGACTTCATCCGCGGGCAGAGTAAGTCCTGCGTCTTGGGTTGGTCGTGAACCTGTCATTGTGGTTTCGCTGTGGTCGGGGTTGCCAAACCGAGCGAGAACCTCTTCTTGGGTGAGAGATCGGCAAGCCGCGCTGTTATGGGGCTTGTATTCTGGAGATTTATGTTTCAAACAAGAAATCGAGGGTCTCCCGTATGGGGATCCGCCTGATTTCCCAATGGTGGCGAGAATGTTATACTCCCGTGTCCCACTAGGCGTGCCAATGTTTTGGCCACGATCCTCAACAGGGGTAGAGAGGTAACTTGTGCTACCAAAAGTAAATTAGGGTTTGCAGGGCGTGCCACCGCGCGGACGCGGAACGAGAACGGTGCGCGTTCTTGACTTCTAATCAGGCGAAGTAGAGCTCCGGTGTCACCTCGCGGGCGAGGAATTACGAGCAAACTATCTAGTCACCTGTGAATCGATACTCATTGTTCGAAACGAGCAGAGCAACAATTGGGAAAGAGAGGCGAGTCCAGACGGGCTCTGAAATCTAAGGCGAGGTGCACTTAGAACTTAGGGTTTCGAGGATGCTCGAAGATTTGCAGTTGTTTTGTATGATTGATTGTGTGTCTTGTTCGTTGTGTCAAGCTCCCTTATATAGCGATCCGCAAGCAATTCGCAGAGACCTAATCACAAATCCATTCGGATTCAGCAATTAGAATTCCACCAGGAAACGACCAGCTCGCGAGCAGCGCGATCCATGTAACACGTGTCCAAAACAGACTTCGCCTAGGTCTCGCTCATCGCCCCGCATCATATCACTGTAGCGTCGTACGCGAACTCGAGCACTAAGCGATCCTATCCCACGGGTACTACAGTCCATTCCTAACTCTACCTCGCCATGCACTGTAGAATCCTACACGAACTAGAACAAAGGATCCCACGAGGACATAAAATCCCGCGAGGTATCAGAATCCTTGCACAATTCCAACTCGCGTGTTGCCAGACTTCGCCACCCTTCGTGGGCTTCGCATTAAAAAAGGGCCACAGGTACTGGCCTAAATGTTATCCAAAACGTACCCTGAGTCTTGGACCAAAAATACCCATTGGGCTCAAACACTCTTGAATCCGCTCCGCAGAAGGTACCGACTACTAAGGACGTTGGTAGGGTGAAGGTTGTCGATTCTTTTAGAAAAGCCCCCTCTTGTATAGGGATGTCCCAAAGTTTATGAATAAATCAGGGAGGGAACTTGACAAAATTCCCTTTCCAACGCTACGTAAAGTTGCTAAATTATGAAATATGCATGGTAGCACGGTATTTAATTACTTTGTTTTTCTGGTATTAGATGTAGCTTTACGTAGGGTTCTAGTTTCTAGGATCCTAAGCGATAACTCTCATATGGCAAGCCTTTCATAGGGCGAGATATTGTGTATTGTTTCTATGACTTGTTTTTACTGGATTCTTTTTCTTTTACGATTTCATTCAAGAAAACAACAGAAGCTACAAGACAAAACCTCTAGATACACCCTCACCCAGCTGAACCATATCAAACCCAATAGCCGCACGAGTATGTTGTACTAAAGCGTCGAAATCGAGCTTGACAAAACCATGATCAGGTGGATGCCATTTAACGGAACGTAGTCTGGTCAAGTGAGGTTTGTAAGTTGAAATATTAACAAACAAATACTTGGATAAAAACATAACCGCATGGAAGTAACACTGTTTGGTTTCTATTAGAATTTGTCTAAAAATACGCTGATTTCGCGCATGCCAAATGGACCAAGGGATCATTATACGAGTTGTATAGAAGATTTATCTGGTTGATCAAAAAGAAACTGTAACCATGTCTATTTTGAACGGTTTCAAAAAAGTAACCAAGCAAATACTTTTACTTTAGGTGGTAAATTGAGTTTCTAAATTTTGTCTAAGAAAGAAGCATATGAGTGGTGTGGGATAGTACTCTGTTATAACCAACTAGCAGACCTAATAGTAAACAACCCATTAGATGAAGGTCCCCAAATGAATTGGTCTGGTCGGGGTTGTAAAGGCAATGGAACAACCATAATTTTATTAACAATATCAATAGGCGCAATCTGTTGAAGTAAGAAGTATTCCAAACACTATTAGTGATAAAGTGACTAACTGTTAGACTGTAATGAATAGTATGTCGTTGTGACTCCGGGATAAGAAAATATAACGGTTAGGCAATAGCCAATTAAATGTCCAAAACAGAATAAAAGTACCATCCCCAATAATCTATCTTATACCATCAATAAGAATATCGCGTGAATCCAAAATTCATTTCCATGCATGATAATGTTGTGAAGCTTTTTTATGCATAGTAAGAAAGTGATTGTGCTGAAGATATTTTATTAGTAACTAATTGGACCTATTAGTGGGTTGAGTTAAGACCTTCCATTCAAAATGGATCCAGTTTTGCCAACCAATAAAAGTTGGTGGCCATAGATACCATGCAATCAACTCTCTCTCTCTC
>NC_020492.1:30528450-30529666 GCF_000184155.1 Fragaria vesca subsp. vesca | reverse complement strand
CTACTACTACTACTACTACTACTACTACTACTCTACTACTACTACTCTCTCTCTCTCTCTCTCTCTCTCTCTCTCTCTCTCTCTCTCTCTCTCTCTCTCTCTCTCTCTCTCTCTCTCTCTCTCTCTCTCTCTCTCTGTCTCTGTCTGTGCTGGTTGGCAAAACTGGAACCAGCAAAACTGGATCCAATCCAAAGTTAGCAAAAGCTGCTCAATTAAAGATATGAGCAGGTCGTATCCCAAGACCTCCAAACTTTTTGGGAATAGCAGTTTGAGACCAAGCAATTGCCAAAAAATTAATCAACATTCCTCATCAATAGCATCTGTAAATTTCTTAAGACATTTAAAACAAGAAAGGATATAATTTAGTATACTAGAGAGATTAGCTTTTACAAGGGTAAGTTTTCCCATTCTAGAAAGAGTATTGGCTTTCCACCTCGATAACCTCTCCTGCATTTGATCGATAAGTGTATTAGAGTTAATCGGATCCTTCCAAGTAACAATATTATGCATACCGAGATATTTGCCGATTGTATTTATGTTGAATACCAAGACAAGCTGTCAAATCGCGCATGAACGTGGCCACATTATGAGAAAAAATATATATATATTGATGGTTCAAGTTCAACAGAATTATGTTAATCAATTTGTTTAATCGAGTTTGAGTACCTTAATGATAACCAAATTGGCTAAAATTTTACAGAGATGATCTATATATTAGTATCTAAAGACTAGACGGTGGAGATGTAAAAATTTGATTGAAAAGTGAGTCTAAAGTGGAAATCTGCACTGTAAGAATAAATGCAGACGTGTGTAATAGAGAAGGCATGTGTGTGTGTGTATATATATATATAGAGATTCTCAGGTGCGGACGTCCACACCGTTTTACGGTACGGATTTCCCTCCGTTTTCCACCGTACGGCACTGGCGAGGGCGTGCCTCCACCCCGACGGACTCCAGCAGCTTCCCCGACCACTTTCTATCCCCGACGAGTCCGCCGAATTCCAGTTTTCCGGCCAGATCACCCAAAACTTCAAACAAAGTCAATTTGGCCGGAAAACTGGAATTTGGCGGACTCGCCTGGGATGGAAAGTGGTCGGGGAAGCTCCTGGAGTCTGCTGGGGTGGAGGCGCGCCCTCGCCAGCGCTGTACGGTGACGAACGGAGGGAAATCCGCACCGTAAAACGGTGCGGACGTCCGTAGCTGAGACGGACTGTAT
>NC_020492.1:30515025-30528143 GCF_000184155.1 Fragaria vesca subsp. vesca | reverse complement strand
ATATATATATATAGTAGACTTATGATAATTAATTTGTTGGTCAGATGCTTCAAAGAATAAAGTAAGAGTGTGAACGATATGTGTGGCAGCATAATGAGTTCCTTTAGCGAAAATTAAGCAATCATCTGCAAACATTCAGTTTCAAATCTTAATACCTCCAGGTGCTGCTAGTATGCCAATATTTGAACGTGGTTTAGTACATAGATGATTTAGGTGTTGAATAAATAGTTCTATTGCAAGAACAAAAAGATACGGAGATAAATGGTCCCCTTATCGAAGGCCACGAGAAGGGGAATAACTACCAGCAGGGGCACCATTAAGCAAAATAGAAAAAGTAACAGAGGTTTTATTCAAAAAAGAAAAAGTAACAGAGGACATACAATTTCTAATGAGATCAATACAATGGGAATGAAATCCAAAAGCTAGAAGACAGGAACATAATAAGTAATCCCAATTTAAGAGATCGTAGACCTTTTCCAAATCTAGTTTAAGACCCATATATGTAGTTTTCCTCTTTTATTGAGTAAACAAAACAAAACTCATGAGCAATGAAAACATTATCGTAAATGGACCGTCCCGAAACAAAAGCCCATTGGTTGAAAGAAATACATTTTTGGTGAAGGGGTCACAGTCTAGCTACCATTACTTCGGTAATGATTTTATATAATTTTGTTTTTTTAGGTAAGCGGGATGCAGACTAACTCATCGTCCTACCCTGAAATTTTATTGAATAACAACAAAATACACAAGAGCTGAGGACCAAGCCAAACCGAACGTAAAGAGATACCCAATACAAGAGTACCCCTTAGAGAAAACGACACCATCGCTCAACTGGTGGATAACCGACCACCAATTGAACCTCTATGCGAACAATGCAGCAAAGCCAAGACTCCACCTTCACTTTGAATGGGCAACCAACTGTTACAGACCATTTGATATATTCTGGCTCGTCCGACGATGTCGTCACAAAGACAAGGTTGTCGGACGAGTCATGTGTTTTGACTTTTGACAACGACGCCTAGGCATTTGGAGGAAGAGCCTTCGACTCTTGAATACTGGCAATTAAAATCTCTATTTTTTTTCTTTTTATTTTTTATGACAAGAACATTGGGAAGCTCAAGTTGATTTTTCTATTATACATATGTGTATGCAGGGCCCTTCCATTGATGAATCTCTTTTTTGTTCATTTTTAGGGATAGATCATTTGACGAACTTTTCGATCACAAAATCAAATCTCCACCGTTCAGTTTGTTGGGCTATATGAGTAGATTATTTCTACAAATTTTCAGAAAATTTGGTGATCGTTAAGTCATCCAAATGTTTTATTTATTTTTGATAATCTGATGTAGGACGGATGGCAGAAGAAATCGAGGAACAGATCGATAGTTGCAGGTCCAAACCTGGTTTACTGTAGATTTGGCGTTCGGTGTCCGAATGACTATTATTATACCTTTCTGGAAGCGGAACGGCCCAATGATCAAGACTCATCGCTTTGCCACGACATATGGGCTTTTTTGGCCATCCGAGTTTGTTTTGGACCTCAAATCAGCGTTTTATTAGTTTTCAGAATTTTTATGTTTCCTAGTTATTTCGGATTCTATTTTAATTCAATCCTTGGGCTTTTAGGTTTGGTTGTTAGTCGCCCTAGGGTTTTGTTTCTCATATATAAGCACCCTTATGGGTAGCTGACATTCAGTTTTTCAATTATAATTCAGAAACTTAAGAATTTTCTCTTAGTCCCTGGCGCGCTCCAGGTTTTGGTCCTATAGAGTTCTTCGCTTGAAGGCTCTCCACTTATTAGGGTTTAACGCTGGTTAGCCCTCCATACTCCTGCTGCGTCAAGTGGTATCTGAAGCCAGACGTTCCTGTCTCTTTTATCCTTGATCATGGGTGATGAACCGATTACTAGAACAGACCTAGAAGGTATCCTAGAATGTGTTACTGCGACTTTTACCGCAGCCCTTGCTACGTTGACAAATCAGGTGAACGAATTGAAGACTGATAATAACAATAAGAAGCGTGGAGAAGGCAGAGCTATTCCTCAACCTAGGGTTCCATGAGGAAGAGGAACCAAAATTGCTAACAGCTCTGAGTCTGATTTGGAAGATGAAGCTGTTGACCTTGAGCAATTAGGGCAAGATGATAAGGATTTCAGGATGAAGGTTGATATCCCTTTCTTTAATGGGATGATGAACGTGGAGGAATTTCTGGATTGGCAAATTGAAGTGGACAGATTCATGGAGCATATGAATGTCGCGGAACATAAGCAAGTGAAGTTGGTGGAAGCTCGTCTCAAGAGCACTGCGGCAGTTTGGTGGGATAAATTGGCATTGACGAGATTAAGGCAGAGGAAAAAACCCGTCAAGAATTGGCGGAGGATGAAACAATTGATGACAGAACGATTCCTGTCGGAGGACTATGAATAGATTCTTTACATGATGTACCTAGATTGTGTTCAAGGGGTGAAGACTGTAACAGAGTATACCGTTGAGTTTGTGCGTCTTTCTGAACGTAATAACTTAGGCGAATCTGAAGGGCAGAAGGTTTCTCGGTACATCAGTGGGTTGAGACCTTCCATACAAGAGAAGATTGGCTTGCAAACTATGTGGTCTGTGACTGAGGCTGCAAGTTTAGCGATAAAGGCGGAGCTGATGGAGAAGTCCCCTAGGGTTTCTTTTCAGTTCCCAAGATTCACTAGTCAGAGGAGTATTGAAGTCGGGAGTTCTATGGGAGATAAAGGGAAAACGGTGTCGCAGAATACGGGTGGAATGACCACCAGGGCATCTAGTGCTGTTAACAAAGAGGGTGGCGTTTCTGGTTTTGGCAGTACTAGCAGGGCGACTTAGGCAGCACCTGTGCAGCAACCTTTTAACCCTTATGCAAGGCCTTTTCCAGGAACTTGTTATAAGTGTTTACAGCCTGGTCATAGATCCAACGAGTGTACTGCACCTCCGAAGGTGGTTAAAACAGTTCAGGCTTTAGTCGAGGCCTGTGAGGAAGACGAGACGGAGGAAGGAGGCGATGACTATGAAGGGGCTGAATTTGCAGTGGAAGATTCTCCAGAAAAGGTGAACATTGTATTGCAGAGAATTCTGTTGTCTCCCAGGGAGGAGGACGGTCAACGTAGGAACCTTTTCAGATCGCATTGCTCTGTCAACAACAATATGTGTAATCTGATTGTGGATAATGGGAGTTGCGAAAACTTTGTTGCTAAAAAGTTGGTGGAGTATTTGAAGTTACCAACAGAGGCCCATGTGATGCCCTATTCTTTGGGTTGGGTGAAGAAGGGTCCTCAAGTGCGTGTAACCAGAACCTGCAAAGTGCCTGTTTCGATTGGTAAGCATTATAGGGATGAAGTAGTTTGTGATGTTCTGGACATGGATGCTTGTCATATTCTGTTTGGGCATCCTTGGCAGTATGATGTTGATATTACTTACAGGGGTCGGGATAATGTGATGTTGTTTATGTGGGGTGAGTTTAAGATTGCTATGGCTCCTGTTGTGAACTTTGACAAACCTGCAGAAAAGAAGAGGGAGAACTTTCTAATCTTGTCCAAGAATGAGCGGGAGATAGAGGAAGACTTTAAGGAGTCAGAGTTGTGTTGTCCTGTGGTGATTAAGGGGTTGTTTAGTGCAGAGAAAGAACCTGTAGAGATCCCTGAAGAGGTACAACAGTTGTTTAAGGGAGTTGAGGAGTTGATTTCTGATGAGCTACCTAATGAGTTACCACCCATGCGAGACATCCAACACCAGATTGATTTTATTCCAGGTGCCAGTTTACCAAATCTTCCCCATTACCGTATGAGTCCTAAAGAGAATGAGATCTTGAGGGAGCAGATTGAGGACTTGCTGAAGAAGGGGTTTATTCGTGAGAGCATGAGCCCTTGTGCAGTTCCAGTCCTTCTTGTTCCTAAGAAGGGCAACCAATGGCGGATGTCTGTGGACAGTAGAGCCATCAACAAAATAACCATCAAGTATCGGTTTCCTATTCCTCGTTTGGAAGATATGCTTAATGAGTTGGCAGGTTCTATGGTGTTTTCAAAAATAGATCTTCGCAGTGGTTACCATCAGATTCGAATTAAACCAGGGGATGAGTGGAAGATGGCGTTCAAGAGCAAGGATGGTCTTTTTGAGTGGATGGTGATGCCTTTCGGATTATCTAATGCACCTAGCACCTTCATGAGAACTATGACATAGGTTCTTCATCGTTTTCTTTGTGTTTTTGTGGTGGTCTATTTTGATGATATTCTGGTGTATAGCAAAACGAAAAAAGATCACTTGCAGCATTTGCAACAGGTTTTGAGCGTCCTGCAGGAGAATAAGCTGTACATTAACTTGAAAAAATGTACTTTCTGTACCAACAAGCTTCTGTTTCTGGAATTTGTGGTAGGAGAGGATGGAATTCAGGTGGATGAGGAGAAGATTCATGAAATACGAGACTGGCCAGCCCCAAAGACAGTTTCTGTGGTACGTAGTTTTCATGGTTTGGCTACGTTCTACAGAAGATTTATTCGATATTTTAGCACCATTACTGAATGTTTGAAGAAAGGGAAGTTTCACTGGGGAGAGGAGTAAGAACAGAGTTTTACTCTGATAAAGGAGAAGCTTTGCTCTGCACCTGTCCTGGCACTGCCTAACTTTGATAGATATTTGAGGTGGAGTGCGATGCTAGTGGAGTGGGGGTTGGTGCTGTGTTGTCCAAAGAGAAGAGGCCAGTAGCTTTCTTCAATGAAAAGCTTAGCGAAGCTCACCAGAAGTGGAGTACTTACGACCAGGAGTTCTATGCGGTCTTCCAGGCGTTAAAACAGTGGGAACGTTACCTTGTTCAGAGGGAATTTTTCTTGTATACAGACCATCAAGCCTTGAAGTTCCTTAACAGTCAGAAAAATGTAGGCAACATGCATGCTCGGTGGGTGAGTTATCTGCAAAAGTTCCCTTTTGTGTTTTGTGATTCAACATAAATCTGGTGCCCAGAACAGGGTGGCAGACGCTTTGAGTAGGAGAGCATCCTTGATGGTGACGTTGTCACAGGAGATAGTGGGTTTCGACGTGCTCAATAATCTGTATGAAGAGGATGTTGACTTCAAGGAGATTTAGGCCAAATGCAGTGGCAACCATACAGTTGCGGACTATTACATTAGTGATGGTTATTTGTTCAAGGGTAATCAGCTTTGTGTTCCAGTTTCTTCATTGAGGGAGATGCTTGCATGGTGGGGATTTGAGTGGGCATTTGGGCCGAGATAAAACTATTGCCAGCTTGGAGGAGCGGTACTTTTGGCCCCATTTGAGGAGAGATGCCACGGCAATTGTCCGGAAGTGTTATGTTTGTCAGGTTTCTAAAGGTCAGTCTCAAAATACTGGTCTTTATACCCCTTTACCTATTCCTGAAGACATTTGGCAGGATCTTTCAATGGATTTTGTGCAGGGTTTGCCTCGTACACAGAGGGGAGTGGATTCTGTATTTGTGGTTGTTAACAGGTTTTCTAAGATGACGCACTTCATTGCTTGTAAGAAGACCTCGTATGCTACCCATATAGCCAAGCTGTTTTTCAGGGAGGTTGTGCGTCTGCATGGGGTACCACGATCTATCACTTCTGACAGGGATTCGAAATTTCTTAGCCATTTCTGGGTCACTTTGTGGCGGATGTTTGGGACAACTTTGAACAAGAGTAGCACTGCGCATCCTCAAACTGATGGGCAAACTAAGGTTACCAATAGAACCCTGGGTAATATGGTCAGGAGTGTGTGTGGAGACAAACCGAAGAGTTGGGATAATGCTTTGCCACAGGTGGAGTTTGCTTACAATAGTGTTGTGCATAGTGCTACTGGAAAATCACCTTTTTCATTGGTGTATACTACTGTTCCAAAACATGTGGTGGATTTAGTCAAGCTGCCAAGGGGTCATGGTGTTAGCGTTGCTGCTGAAAATATGGCCAAGGAAGTGCAGGAAATTCGTGAGTTAGTTAGAGCTAAATTGGAGGCCACTAATGCAAAGAATAAGGCTGCAGCTAATAAACATCACAGGATTAAGTTGTTCAAGGAAGGTGATGACGTTATGGTGTTTTTGAGGAAGGAAAGGTTTCCTGTTGGTACCTACAATAAGCTGCAACCCAAGAAGTATGGTCCTTTCAAGGTACTACGGAAGATCAATGACAATGCTTATGTTGTTGCACTTCCAGATTCTATGTCCATTTCAAATACCTTTAATGTGGCTGATATTTATGAGTATCATGCGGATGACGCTCTTTATCCTATTGAGAACTCGGGGTCGAGTTCTTCGGAGGTGGAGGAGACTGATGTAGGACGGATGGCAGAAGAAATCGAGGAACAGATCAATCGTTGCAGGTCCAAATCCGGTTTGCTGTAGATTTGGCGTTCGGTGTCCGAATGACTATTATTATACCTTTCTGGAAGCGGAACGGCCCAACGAACAAGACTTGCCGCTTTGCCACGACGTATGGGCTTTTTCGGCCATCCGAGTTTTATTTGGACCTCAAATCAGCGTTTTATTAGTTTTCGGGATTTTTATGTTTCCTAGTTATTTCGGATTCTGTTTTAATTCAATCCTTGGGTTTTTAGGTTTGGTTGTTAGTCTCCCTAGGGTTTTGTTTCTCATATATAAGCACCCATATGGGTAGCTGACATTCAGTTTTTCAATTATAATTCAGAAACTTAAGAGTTTTCTCTTAGTTCCTGACGCGCTCCAGGTTTTGGTCTTATAGAGTTCTTCGCTTGAAGGCTCTCCACTTATTAGGGTTTAACGCTGGTTAGCCCTCCATACTCCTACTACGTCATAATCTTGAACGGTCTAACTTTGATATAAGTGTTAAGTTTTTTTGTTTTAATCTTAACCATTCAAACTCATTAAAAAAATATATATGTGGATCTATATTTAAAAATGACAAAAAATAAAGATTCTTAAATTTTAACTTAATAAACAATCAGACGACATACTACTCACTGTATCAGATACAAAAGTAACAGTCGAACCCGTAGCTGCTTCCAGCATCATACTCCCAACTATTGCAATCGGGTCCACAACAAAGGAAACGGGGGGGGGGGGGGGGGGGGGCCGATCTCCGTTGTTGATTCTTCCCAGCCAATCAATTAATGCAACCTGACTAGCTTAGCTAGCTCAGACTCACAATCCCTGTATATATCTTGTGCGCTTTTCATGCGTCTTTCAACTCTCTCTCTGCCAATCCACTCTATCTTTGTAATGGTAGACTACGGAGGAGCTCAGGGCCTAAACTTCTCTGTTCCCACCTCCGAAGACGTTGACTGCGACCACAGCCCCAAGTGCATTGCCGGCGCCTGTGGTGGAATATCATCATCACCAACCAGAATGGTGAAGCTGCAACCGGTTTTCGGAAGTGGTCATGAGCTTAGCGGCGCCGAGTTGGGTGGAAGTGGATCACCTGCAGGGGAGATGATGATGATGGTGACAAACTCGAGCAGGAAGCCGAGAGGTAGACCCCTAGGTTCGAGGAACAGGCCACGACCTCCGATTGTGATCACCAAAGAGTGCGAGTCGAGCTTGAAGTCGGTGGTGATTGAGATCTCCGCTGGGTCGGATGTTGTGGAGAGCCTGGTGCAGTATGCCCGCAGCAGACGTGTGGGAATTAGCGTGCTCAGTGGTTGTGGCTCGGTCTCAAGCGTCACACTCCGACGCCCTCTTCTCCAGTCTCCCCACGCAACGGCGCCGGCTATGTCGCTTCACGGGCCTTTTAACCTGCTGAGTCTGTCGGGATCGTTCATGGAGTCTCTCACTACTTGTTCCTTTGGAGTATGTCTGGCAGGGTCACAAGGCCAGGTGTTTGGAGGGATTGTCGGAGGCGAGGTCATTGCTGCGAGTCTGGTTGTGGTTGTGGCTGCCACTTTTAACAAACCTAGGTTTCACAAGTTGCCGGCTGATCCTGGCGTTGCTGCTGTTGATGAATCTGATGATGATGACACTCCGCTGGTGACTAAGAATTCATTATTATTGGGTGGTAATCATGCTCATGACATCACTTGCTGTGGGTTTGGTGGCGGTTCTGGATCTGGTTCCAGTAGTGCTACTACTGCGGCGGCCATGTCGACGTGTGTTTACGGTGGCGGTTTGAGTAGTCCACAGCCCATAAATTGCCTTCAGGTTTCTCAAAGTCATAATGATCAACTAGTTCTGCCTTGGGGTGGTGCTCCCTCTCGCCCTCCTCTTCCTCATTAGTAGCTAGTATTACGGCATGCTATCATATATATACAATCTCCTAGCAACCCCTTCTTGGTTACTTAGTTGCTTCATGTGATCATCAACGTCTCTGATCGTTCTAGCTATATACGGAGGATCGGAGCTTCCTAGCTTGATCAGTCTTTTGTGTTCGGAAGCTAGGCATTTGGTAGTTCAGGGTTGCTGGGATTTATTTTGACTGGCTAGCAAGCTAAGTAATTGAATCTTGTTTATTTGTGATTAGCTTGCGTTAGGACTTAGGAATGATATTGGTGTTCAACTCTTATCAACTGTAAGTGTGAATTGATTAGTGTGGTTAATTTGCGTGGTGCATATATAGTGTGCTAGTAGCAGTGCCAATGTTAATGTTAATGCTAATGCTAATGCTAGCTTATAGTGAGCCTTGGACAATGTTGTTGTTACTGTTTGTGAAGACAGTGAAATAATGTCAGGTCATCGGGAAGGGACCTATTATTACCATGTCCAAAGCAAAAGCAAAGCAAATAGGTTAACTAACTAGATAGTTGGCGCATACAACGACATCAAACTTAGCGGTCGTCTTGAAAGTTTCAATGGTCAATCAGAAGTAATTCAGAACGTAGAGGCCTTGACTTGACTACTCAGATATATAGTGACCTAGCTAGCCCAGAACAATACAAAATTACAAAGCCTAAAGCCTACACATGGACAATGGTCAAAGCTTCCTTGAGAAACAAACTGAGCTTTCAGAGATGTGACCTTCTCAGTTCACAGCTAGCATGCAATAATTACCTTTCAGACGTGAGCTTGCAGAGGCAGGTGCCTCTGAATCTGTGATCCCTTTGATTTGAATGCATGTGAGTGGTAACTAAACCACAGTAAGTAGATGTACATCATGTTTAACTGGGCACGGCAACGGTGATGAACTCATTCATGGTCATGTTTCCTTGTGGTGGACTGGAGGTGCCTGCAAACACTGCAAAGTGATAGCACGCGCAACTCAGAACATTCAAGTACATGAATCACAGATCACACTCTAAGCCTAGCCTTTGATGTCACGGAAATTTAAATCTCTTCAGAGAATTGAAGCAAGCAAAAGCTGCATTGACTTCAATCTTTTTTACCATGCACACTCTATTAACTGTTGTACCCTGTACCTCCCTGTTCTGGATTTGCCATTCTTTGAAAAATCGAAAATTCTCGCATGGTCCGTGATCCATATTATGGACCGCAGTAAGGTTAGCTTCTTTAGTTTATGAAGATTGGGATGGTTAATTTCAGTTGACGGAAGCAAACCAGAAAAAAATTATAGGTAGTGTACGTTATGAGGTTATAACTGTCACACCTCAAATTTTTAAGAATAAATTTTAAAAATTTAGGTATGATATAACTCATAAATCTTAATATCCTAAAACCTGCTCAACAATTTCTAAACTAAAATCAAATACTAGAAATGTAAATATCAACAACTCATAACCGAGTTAAACATTTCATTTCCTTAATTACATCAACTTCAAAAGTCTAGTAATTACATCAACTTCAAAAGTCTATTAATAATAAAGTCGCTCACATGAGCTTAAAAACAAATTGCCATAATAAAATAAAATAAAATAAAATACACAGAAACTAAAATCCTGCCACTATGCCTCCGCCTTAACCTTGTTGATCACCACTTGCAGGTGTAACCCCTACACCATGAATTGGTGCACCGGGTTGTAAACAACAAACCCGGTAAGCTAAAAAGCTCGTATGAGTAATTCTCAAAAAAATAACTCAACCCAATATCACATAGAATAATACCGGAAATTTCTGCTTTAGAACTTAGTTCATGAATCACCTCAAACAAGAAAAATTCAAAACAATGTTAAAACCAATGTTAAAACCACATAACCAATACTTTTACAAATATACATGTACCCATGAGTCCTTGATATCAATATGATATCTCCCATGACCTACAACAAACACATGTACCCATGAGTCCCAGATATTAATAAATACCTCTCATGACCTACAATAACAATTTATGTACCCATGGGTCCCAGATACCTTCAGGTACCTCCCATGACTTACACCTACAGACGGACTAGAGCTATATTCCTAACCGTAACCAATCACCCGATTAAAGACTTGGAATCCAGTTTGACTATCTACACAACATTTCACATAAGGGTAGAATCATCATAACCATAACCAATCACCTGATTAAAGGCTTGGAACCCGCATAAGGGTAGAATCATCATAACCGTAACCAATCACCCAATTAAAGGCTTGGAACCCGGTTTGACTATCTGCTCAACATTTCACATAAGGGTACAATCATCATAACCGTAACCAATCTCCTGATTAAAGGCATGGAACCCGATTTGACTATCAAAACCATAAATCACAATATAATAAAATTAACATCAACAACCCAATAGCACATCATAAAATTATATCCTTCCACATAAATATATTTATATGCATAAGACATAGTTATTACCACAAGAATAACCTATCAAAATTAAAAATATTATAATTTCATGAACTTTAAAAATAATCATTTAATAAGAAAACTTGTTTTATCTTACCTATGAGCCGTTGACGATCAAGCTCATATATTTTTAAAAATAACAACTAAGAATAAAATTTTTAAATTAAAATCATCATAATCATCAACAATAATCATCATCATAATCATCATCATCATCATCATCATAATCATCATCACAATCATCATCACCAATAACCATAAAAATTCGGTCCAAATGTGAACCTTGGTGAGATTTACTCACCTAAATACTCCCGCTGCGTCTTCACAAAAACACAAGAGCCAAGCTAACCACAACCTCACAAATCACCTAAAATTACACAATTAAAACCTTAGTAATTTCTCAATAAGGATTAAAATACCCTTAACCTAAAGGTTGCCCAAAAAAGGGCAATCCTTCCTCCAAGACCTCCCAAGGTCATTGGACACTCAACAACAACCCATACTACCTCCAAGACCAAACTTCCAAAGTTTACAACTTAACAACCTCAATGATTAACATAGCACCTGAGATGCACTACCAAAACAACACTTAGCCTTATCACACGACAACACACTCATAACTACAACAACTAGTTAACAAGGCCACCCAAACTCACTCACACTACCCGGACGCGCTTCCACGCGCCACCACAGACGGTGGCGAGTGGGACCCACGCGCCACCTCAAAACTTCCGAATTTGGGCAAACTCAAAACATGAAACTTGTAAATTGAAGCATGGTGAGCAACTTTAATACCTGAGGTTTTAACCAATTCGGTCGAAATCGGCCGGAAAACACCCTGAAATTCCACACGGCCTCAAGCTTCAATATGCAATTTTGGCGCTCAAAACCTCAATATCTTGCTTCAAACTATACCCAGCCACAACCAGAAGAAAGAGAGGACCAAAACTCACCTAAGGTTGCTCCTCGTCGTCGCCACAAACGGAGGTTCCGATCTGTGACGCGTCGACGGAGGCGTCGGGTCTAGCTGCACCACCTACGCCGGTTGACGGCCTTGAAGACTAGCACATTTGCGTAGGGGAGGTCCGTGCAAACCTAAAGGAACCAACGGCGTCTCGATTGGTGGCCGGAAAAAGAAGAACTCATGCGAAACCGCAGCAGCTCCTTCGCCTCATGGCGACTTCTAGGCGGCGCGACGACGAGGGGCGCTGCCCCAAGAATGGAGAGGAGACCCGTGCGAACCGAACGGGACCGGCGGCGTCCAGTTTGGTGGCCGGACGGCCGAGTTCTATGCCGACGAAGGTCCAGCTGTGCGTGCAGCTCGGGGAGAGAGGAGAGAGAAAATGGAGGCTTTTCTGAATTCTCTTTCTATTTATACATTTTCCAAAACCGGAAACTAACTTCCTATGACCATAACTTATACGAAGTCCGTTTTACGCGTGCGACGTGTCTACGAACTTGTATCGTCGTGCTCTACAACTTTCGTGAAAGAAGTTTCTCGAGAAACCTAACAGATTAAAAAGTCAACTCTTGACCCTTCAAAACCATAAAACCGTTTTGGGTAACTTATGCATCCGAACACTTACGCTCTTCCTTCGAACCTCAAAACACACTAACTTCTAACTCGAAAATTCCTAAATAATATTAGAAACTAATATCAAATTTCCGGGGTATTACAGGAACATTGTTTCATGGATAAAATAATATATAGTCGTTCTGGTTTGAAGTGTTCAGTCCTTTTTATTTTATTTTAATCTGAATGATTTTTAAAGTCACAATTTTTCATCCAAATGGTCATTCCGTTAATTTTCTCAGTTAAGTTAAATTGTTGACTTCGCTGTTAAAAATTACAATGTCTTTAACAGTCACGTCAGTATTCTAACTGAAAAAATTGACGAAAATACCATTTGGATGAAAAATCGTGACGGAAAGACCATTTGGATGAAAAATCGTAATTTTAAGGACTGAACATATGTCGACTTTAAAACACGTACTAAACAAATTTCAATTCTTATTTCATATTCGCCGTACTCGTCTCTCCTCTCCTTCGGTCTTTCCATTATGTTCTATTAACTCATCAGCTTAATTATTAGCGTGAGTCGTATGTTATAGTTAGGATTGTCAATATTGTGTATTATTATGAATATCTTGTCGTAATTAATTTCCTAATAGGATTTGATGTATTCTTATATATATACTCCGTTTATGGAGAAAATGTATATATATGAAAGGAGAAATTATTGGTCACTCCATTAGCTTTCATGCGCTCGACAGTTTACTCCATTAATTTTCAATTTCAATCGATTACTCCATTAACTATCCAATGTCACACAATTAGGTCCATCCGTTAAGTCGCCGTCCAAATCAGTGGTTAAGTTGCTGACTGGACATATTTTTCAACTGAAAATTCCATTTAACACCCCACCTCTCTCTCTCTCTCTCTCTCTCTCTCTCT
>NC_020492.1:30502783-30514423 GCF_000184155.1 Fragaria vesca subsp. vesca | reverse complement strand
CAAGAAAATCAGCTTTTCTGCAGAATTTGGCTGAATCTGCTACTGTTTTTTGGCAAACAATTTGACAAACAAAATGTTAACCAAATCCTCTGAAATTTAACACACATAAAGATGGATATATGGGCTTTAAAAAGGTACTTTCGGATTTTAAAACAAAGGCCTGAGCTGAATGATATCAAGACGGAAAGTAGGCAAGAAAATCAGCTTTTCTGCAGAATTCTGGACACCCAAAAGGATCCAAAATCTACTTTGGACACCCAAACTCAAGAACATAGTTCTTGACTTTGGGTGTCCAAAGTAGGTTTTGGATCCTTTTGATTCAACTGTCTGTTGTGTTTAAAATGATTTCGTACTCTGGAAATCTGTTCCTTTCCATTCTGAAGCTTTAGAACTTGTTTTGTTACTTCAAAAGTCGACTTAAAGCTTCCAAAATCAAGTTTATTAGTTGCTGCAAATTTCCAGAATTCTGCAGAAAAACTGATTTTCTTGCCTACTTTGCATCTTGATATCTTTCAGCTCAGACCTTTTGTTTTGAAATCCGAAAGTACCTTTGTAAATTTCATATATCCATCTTTATGTGTGTTAAATTTTAGAGGTATTTGGTTAACATTTTGGTTTGTCAAATTGCTTGACCAAAAAACAGTAGCAGATTCAGCCAAATGCTGCAGAAAAGCTGATTTTCTTGCCTACTTTGCGTCTTGATATCTTTCAGCTCAGGCCTTTGTTTTAAAACCCGAAAGTACCTTTTAAAGCTCATATATCCATATTTATGTGTGTAAAATTTCAGAGGGTTTCGTTAACATTTGGTTTGTCAAATTGCTTGCCAAAAACAGTAGCAGATTCAGCCAAAAGCTGAAATTTTCTGGGTTTTCAGATTTTTGCTTCAACTTTGAGAGAGCATAACTTCCTATCCACGGCTTTGTTTTCAAAACTTAAGCTATGTACTTAAATCTTGTAATCCTATCTTTATAATAGGCTTTGGTTCATCAACTTTTGTTGGATTTGAGTGAGTGGAAAGTGAAGCCAAAAACAACAGCTTACACACTGTTTGGGAAGCTATGGCTGGCCAGAGAGAGAGAGAGAGAGAGAGAGAGGTGGGGTGTTAAATGGAATTTCCAGTTGAAAAATATGTTCAGTCAGCAACTTAACCACTGATTTGGACGGCGACTTAACAGATGGACCTAATTGTGTGACATTGGATAGTTAATGGAGTAATCGATTGAAATTGAAAATTAATGGAGTAAACTGTCGAGCGCATGAAAGTTAATGGAGTGACCAGTAATTAATTCTATATGAAATTTCCAAATATTTTCTCTTGCCTTGTCTATTTGACTTGGTACCATAGCCGCCGAGATCCATTCGGGCTCCGTCTCTTTCTTTCTGCTGCGAATTTGGTTCTCTTGGTCGCTGTGATTTTTTTTTTTTCCTTTGTTTGTTTGGTTGTTGCGAATTTGATTCTGTTTGGTCATTCCGTTCATTGGAGTTCGTTTGATTGCTGGGTTACCCTTTTGTCTTTGTGAAGAAGAGTTTGTTAAATTAATTACTTTGGTGATTGGTGATTTGAAAGTTTTGGTGACGTCAAGGTCCAGAAGTTTTTGGTGATCGGTGATTGCTTTGGAGGTTTTGATTTACTCATTCTGAAATATTTGATGAAAAGAAAAATGGTGGATTTGAAAGTTGTCAAAGGGAAGAGCAAAGCTTCTCAAAGCTTGCCCTTCTACAACATCGAAAGGTAAGATATCTCAAATGATAATGTATCCTTGATTAAAAAAATCTGAGGTAAATTTGGTATTGTTTTACATGTTTCTGACTTTACTAGTGGTGACACTTGAATAATTGATTTAGGGGCATGTATGATAAATATTTCTTTATGTCTATGTCATCCTCTTCTATATCTCATGTTTCAAATGCAAATGGTGCATCTTTTCCGGTTCTAGGTATTAGGTTTGTTCAGGTTACACCATTCATTATATTGCATGATGTGCTTTATGTACCATCATTATCCTATCATCTTCTATCTGTTTCCCAATTGAGTTCTCAAAATAACTATTATATTACTTTTTACCCTATGTATGTTGTGTTCCAGAATTTGTGTACCAGGGTGATCATTGACAAGGGAGACTTGAGAGAGACTTGAGGGGGAGACTGTTTCACTTGGATTGCATGTACGTCGAGCCGACACAAGCACCGAAACAGCCTTTGGCCCTGACATTGGGTTCTGATCGGTTGAGTGCGTTATGATTGTGACACAGACGACTGGGACATCCATCTTTTGGGGTAATGAAAAAGTCTATGCCTTTGTTGTTTTTTGGAATCGGTGATTCTAGTTTGCGTTGTGAAACCTGTGCTTTAGCTAAGAGTCATAGGTCTAGTCATCATTCGAGTTTTCATTCTAGTAGTTCACCATTTGAGTTAATCCATTCAGTTGTGTGGGGTCCTTCTAAAAATTCTACTCTTTCTAGAATGCGGTACTTTGTGTACGTTATTCATTGATGACTTTACACGATTATCTTGGGTGGTTGTCTAGGCATTCTGTTTTTTCTGCTTTTACAACATTCCATAATCTTGTTCGTACTCAATATAATGCTTATATCAAAGTCTTTTGTTCTGATAATGGAGGTGACTTTGTCAATCATTCTTTCCGTGAGTATTTCCAGAACCATGGCATCATACATCAAACTTCATGTCCACAGACACCTGAACAAAATGGGGTGTTTGAATGGAAAAATCGTCATCTCCTAGACATGGCACAGTCTCTCATTTTAAGTGCTAACATGCCTAAGTACTTTTGGGGAGAAGCCGTGTTATGTGTGTCTCATCTAATCAATCGTCTTCCGTCAGGTTCTCTTCAAGGTCGTGCTTCTTTTGATGTCCTATCTCAATATGATCCTATTCCGTTGTCAAATACTCGTCCTGCTCGTGTCTTTGGTTGTGTCGCTTACATCCACCTGTATAAGAACCAAAGGTCCAAATTAGATGCTCGAGCCCTAATGTGTGTGTTTGTGGGGTATGGTTCTCATCAGAAAGGCTATAAATGTTATTATCCTCAATCCTAAAGGATGTATGTCACCATGGACGTTACATTTAATGAAGGTGAGTGTTATTTTTTGCCTCCTACGACTCCTCGTCAAGGGGAAAAGTAATGTTTTTTATGAAGATATATTCAGTGGGCAAATTGGGAATCAGAATTATGAAATTTCAATAGAAGAAAGTGGAAAATCAGGCACTGGGCAACCAATGAGTCAACCACTTTCTAACAAGGGAAAATAGTCCAAACAGTTTCTCACATATCAGAGATGCTAACTTTTGGTATCTCAACTTTCAAAAACTTCAAAATGGTATCCCACATTCTTACCCTGACCCAAGAATAGTATCTGGAACCATTAACTCCGTAACTCCGTTAAAGAGACTAACGACAGACATATTTTTGACCTAAAATGACCAATTTACCCCTTCATCTCCTTTTTATACTTGTTCTTCTCCAAATGACCAATAAAACAAAAGATTTTTTTTTATCTTTCCTGTTTATTCCTTATATCTTCTTCAAATTACCCTTAAATGTGTTGTTGAAGCTGTCAGAGCCTCCAATGGCAACCAAACAGTAAGCATTAGTAAGCTTGGAGAACACCCCAATCTCACATGAGTTCTCAGATTGCAGGCTGGTCGCCATATTTTCAAAAAAATAAAACTTTGGAACAGACTGTGAGAATTGGAGAGGGAGTAGAATGCACAGAAAGTATCTTCGGATTTGCGGCATCGGAACACGGGGAGGGGCTTGGAGCAGCGGATGGCGGCAACGGCGAAGATGGTTCCGGCAAGACCGCTGAGGAGGGATATGAAAGAGAAGACGATAATGGTTACGGGAGTGGGGATAGAAGCAGAGTTGGGTTGAGGGACTTGGAGGAGCTTGGAGAAGTAGGTGGCAGTGGTGGTGGTGGAGAGAGGGGAAGACTGGCGGTGAGAGAAGAGTGGCATTTAAGAGAGATCGACTAGCAATACGTACTTCTAGCTAAGGAGAGAACAGATTCACGAGCCTACATTGGTTGCATGAAGGTTCAGTGATAACTGACCCAAAAATGAAATGGTATGAGAAGTCAGGACATCTGATTGGAAATGAATAGTATCTCCATGCTTATGGTGTTTGAGTCCTATCTATGTTCTTTCTGCAGAAGTGGTAGCTCAATTGGCAACAGCTAGAAATAAGTCAAATAACAGTTTGCGACACAATTGGATCATGGATGCTTGTTATGAATGTCCATCATGAGGATATCCAAATTCGTCATCTGATTATCCAAAAAGAAAAGGAAGAAAATAAAAATTAAAAGTGTTTGATCCGGGAAGGAGGAAGAAGAACTTAAAAGGAGAGAGCTTTTAAAGAAAAACATAGATGGAGAGAGAAATGTTAATGAAAAGAAAAATTCAAATAGAAATTGACCAAAATAGCCTCCGATATATGTTTGCCGTCAGTGTCCTCAAAGAAGTTAACGGTTTCAGATACCATTTTTGGATCGGAATAAAAATGTGAAATACCATTTTAAAGTTTTTAAAAATTGATATACTAAAAGTTAACTTCTAAAAAAGATGAGACATTGTTTTGACATTTTTTCTTCTAAACAACCTGTCGTTGTCTACCTTCGACTTTGGACCCAGAGATTCCTTACAGGTGACTCACCCACCCATTGGCTCGCCGTCCGACTGGCTAGGCTCACCCAAAGGCCGACCAGCTAGGCTCACCAACAGACCAATCAGCCACCAGGGACGCGACGAACTTCCAGCCTCTTCTTGGTCAACCAATCGGCGCTGATTTTCCCGTTTAAACTAGCTCTAGTGAATTCCGGCAAACCAATTTGTTAGTCCCATCGAATGCTGGCGAAACATGTCGGTCAGACGGAGGCGATTCTCTGGGTAGCAATCCGACTGAAACTTTTCCATCTTTTGACAGTACTAGTAATCCGGTGCAGATTTTGGATTCTTTGGGTAGTAGCCCAATCTCTCCTGGTCAATCAGGGGCACAAGACGCCGACAAGTTTGTTTCGTCGGCCAGGGAGGAAGATTCTGATCAAAGTTGTAATGTGAACAGTGCTCATGTCTCTCCCTCTCCTTTGCTGGTCTCTTCAGCTCGTGCATCACCTGAAGTATGTTTCGAACTTTCTTTTGTGTCTACAAATGTGCCCACTAAACAATTGCTTAATCGTGTCACTCGTGGTCAGCCTTCGAAACACTATGAACCTACCGTGGTTGCAAAGCTCAGTACCCTATTACTAATTATATGTCAACCCATAGGTTGTCTAAACCATATGTTGCGTTTGTGAATCTATTGTCTACTGTGTCTCTTCCTAATAAAGTGCAGGATACCATGAAGGATGAGAAGTGGATGAAAGTAATGACAGTTGAGATGAATGCTCTTGAGAAGATTCGTAGGAGTTAGTGTCGTTGCCACCAAAGAAGATGACAGTTGGTTATAGGTGGTTGTACACGGTGAAGCATAATTCAGATGGTTCGGTGGACAAGTACAAGGCAAGATTAGTAGCTAAAGGCTATACTCAGAAATATGGAGTGGATTACAAAGAGACATTTGCACCAATGGCCAAAATTAACACAATTCAGGTACTTATTTCGTTAGCTGCTAATCTTGATTGGCCTTTGCAACAATTTGATGTTAAGAATGCATTCTTGCATGTTGATCTGCATGGAAGAGGTTTATATCGATTTGCCTTCTGGATATGGTACTTCTATTGGAGAGTAGGTGGTGTGCAAATTGAAGAAGTCTTTTTATGGTTTGAAACAGTCTCTTAGAGCTTGGTTTGGCCGGTTCACCAAGTTCATGAAGAAAATTGGGTACCGACAGAGCAATTCAAATCACACCTTGTTCCTTAAACATCGGTGTGGTAAAGTGACTGCCTTAATTATTTATGTTGATGAAATGCTTGTGACAGGTGATGAAGTTGAGGAGATTAAAAGGTTACAAGGTCATATATCTTATGAATTTGAGATGAAAGATTTCAGTAATTTGAAATATTTCTTGGGAATTGAAGTTGCTCGTAGAAACGATTATACTGTGTTGAGTCAAAGGAAGTATGTCTTAGACTTGTTGGCAAAAACAAGAATGCTTGATTGTAAACCTGTTGATACTCCTATGGAGCAAAATCATCGGTTAGCAGAGTATTTGGATCAAGTACCTACAAATAAAGCAAAATACCAGAGGTTAGTTGGACGGTTGATTTATTTGTCTCACACTAGACCAGATTTAGCTTATGCAGTTAGTGTGGTGAGTCAGTTTATGCATAATCCCAGTGAGGTTCATATGGAAGTTGTGTTTCGTATTTTGCGGTATTTGAAGTCTGCTTCAGGGAGAGGATTAATCTTTTCAAAACACAGTCACTTGGATGTTTCTGGATACACAAATGCAGACTAGACATGTAATATTACAGATCGGAGGTCCACTTCTGTAACACCCAGACCCAGGTGTTAGAAAAAAAAAACGAATAAAATAAATAAGAAAATCCTAAATCGAAAATGAGATAGGATCTCATTCTCAAACAAAACAACAAAGCAGTTTTACTACGTTTGGAACCTAAATTTTTTATTTTGTTAATTTGCGGCTGCACCCAAAACTTGATCGGGCTGCCTACGTACCCTTTTAAAGGGATCAAGCCACTCGTAGTTCATCATTTTATACTAATTCTCCACCTCCAATAACAACTTTATCGAATCTGGAATTGGTGTGGATGTAAGTCCTCAAATTGATAAGGACACCCAAGTTCTCAATCCCACACTTCCTCTCACTTTCTCCGATAGTTTCCTAATTACATACCATGCTCGCTCATATCAACACTTCAATTACTAACCTATCTTTGATTTTACTATGGACACCCATAACCACCACTCATCAACTTTCCTAACATTATACTAAATCCAAATTTAAGTATAATCACTACCACCACCATTGTGAACACCGAATACTCCCTTCCTAATTTCACACAGTCCTTAACTCCATGCTTTCATCAATATAATGAACTCACCGTCACAACCCCGTCTTCTTCTTGTTGACCAACAACTTAACCAAATTACCAGGAAACAAAATAAATGAATCCAGTACAGCAATTTCAAACTTCCTCCACAACCCAACTATTCTAATTCCAAAAAACACGTCTATTATGATCAACACACCCTGCAAATGATCCCAATTCTTCAATTCACAGCAGCTGAAGTTAAACACAACAACACCATAGCCACCGCCGTGAATAGTTACTTCACTGCCGGAATCCCACTGTTTCCAAATTCTCAAATTCATGGAACTCCAACATATATAGCGGTCATAATCATACTCACATATTCATAACTACTGGAAATAATCAAACACAGAAGAGCCAAGAATACTGCAGTAAACGATGTCTGCCATCTCCACAAATTGACTAATTCCAAAATCATTATAATCATCAATTAAATTTCAGAAAGTAGTTCCATAAAACCTATGAACTAAGACAGCCCAAAATCACCACCGTCGTCATCGTGCACAGCGGCACTCACGGCGGTCCTTCTCTGCCAAAAACCCAACTTCCTCCAAACTTCAACCAATCTCAATTCCAATTATATAAAAAGGTAGAGCTCGACGAGATGATCAAGTTTCATACCTCACTTGTCTTCACCGGTGGCCGGAAAGCATCAAACCCTCTCCGGAAAATCCCAAAACTTCTTCTCTTCGATTCTCCCTCCTCCGAGCTTCTCTTCGAAAACCAGGAACGTGGAAAGGTTCCTGAGATCGAGATGAAGCTATCCATACTAGTGAGAGGCGTCGACGCTGCCGGAATCGGAGACTCGCCGGCAACCCAGCCTCTCCTTCTCTACTTCGAATCTCTCACTCCAGACTTCTTATCTGAAAAACAAGAGCATGGGCATGACCACGAGAACGAGAGGAAGCTGCCGCTACCATTCTTTCTCCTCGCCGTCGCCGGAAAACGGAGAACCAGTCGGGTTGACCCGCTGACTCTGTTCGGGTTGAGAATGACCCGGTCTGGGTCTGAACTGGTTTTTCTCCCCCCTCCCGAACCTTCCGTTCTCTCTTTTAATTTGTTGCTTAGGTCGGTTTAACCGATCCCTCCAGAACTTTCCTCTCTCTCTCTTTTATACCCTTCACCGAAATAGTAACTTTCCGTTTTTAGACCATAACTTTCTTATACAAACTCCGATTTAAGCGTGTCACGTGTCCACGAGCTCGTGTTAACGTCCTCTACAACTTCCATGAAGGAAGTTTTCCCAAATTATCGACTTAACGAAAAGTCAACTTTCTGGGTCCTTTACGGTAAAACGGTTGCAAGGAACAATAATTGAAAATTTACTGTAACCTTCATAAATTCAAAGAACCTAGCTCGTCGCTCCGGAAAATAATCCGGGCATACCGGGGAGCTCGTATAAACGTGTACCACAACTTCAGAGTTTTAAATCCACTATTTACCGTTTTCAGAAAAACTCGAAAACAAACTCGAGCAATCACTATTTAAATCTCCGAGCGAAAATAAAGAAAATCCACAGAAGTTCATAACCCCAAACAGTAACCTTTTAGATACGGGGTATTACAACTTCGGGCTACTTCACTTTTGTAGGTGAAAAAGTAAGAAGCAAAAATTGATTGCTAGCTCCCATGCTGAAGCAGAGTATCGTGGAATGGCTCTCGGAGTGTGTGAGATGTTGTGGTTGAGACACTTATTGAGAAATTTGGGGTTCAAACAAAAAAAGGCGATGTCTCTATATTGTGATAATAAAGTTGTTGTTGAAATTGCTCATAATCCAGTTCAGCATAACAGAACGAAACATGTAGAGGTTGATAAGCATATCATTAAGGAGAAGTTTGATCGACAAATTATTGCATTCCCATTTGTACCTACTGAGGAGTAGTTGACAGATATTCTTACGAAGGCAATCTCTAGTAAGGCGTTTTATGACTCACTTGACAAGTTGGGCATTCGTGATTCGTATGCTCCAACTTGAGGGGGAGTGTTAACAGAGTCATATGTTATAGCTAGAATTGTGAATATTGTGTATTGTTAGGAATATCTTGTTGTAATTAGTTTCCTAATAGGACTTGATGTATTCATATATATACTCTATTTATGGAGAAGATGTATATATTTGAAATTCTCAAATACTTTCTCTTGCTTTGTCTATTTGACTGTAATAACAGAACAAAAGTCGTTTCAATGACGGCGACCAAGAAAGTTGACGGCTTAAGCTCTATAATTATTTATATCTTTTGAAGAAATCAAGCTCATGCAAACATCAATTTTTACTAAAATTGTGCAGTGTTATAAAATTTTGCGTATTTTGGCTTTTAAAGTAGTGTTAAAGTATGATTTTGTAATGAGAGCTTCTGGGACCTGGGTCCCTATGGACCATGGTTGCTTTTGGCGCGTGATTTACACAGGCATATATTATTGGCTAATAGAGTTATAGATGGGTGGGCTTTAATTTTGGCCAAAGAAAATTTTCCAGTACAACCATGCAAAGTGTAGGAACTCAAGTGTACGTTATGAAGTCTTCGTAAAAAAGCAGACATTGATGAAAGTATTGAGAAACTCTAAAAATCATAGATAAATTAGAAAACCCAACAAAATTTTCCTCAAATTGAATAGATTGAAATGCAATAATTTATATTGATAATTTAACATCAAATATAGGAAGAAAAATGAGGATTTTTTGAGATTCAAAGAGGAGAAGACTAGAAAATTAGAAGGAAAAGTGGAAGAGGAATTGAGAAATAGAGGCTTAGTCACGTAGAGAGGAAGAGAGATAGGCATCGGGAAATTTAGGTGGCACATGAGCTTGTTTGAACAATAATGATGAAAAAAAAAAAAAAAAAAAAAAAAAAAACCAATAATATACCTCTCTTTTTTTAAATTTCAAAAAACTTAATTAGTTGGGCTCAAGCCCTACCAACCAAAGCCTTGGCTCGGCGCCTGGTGTCGCGCATACCCATTGCCAACTCGTTCTTGCTACCTTAGCACATGGTCGCTCAAAAGCTCATTGTTGGAGATATTTTCAAAATATAATTGTTATTAAAGAAATCAAAAGGTGTCATTTATATTTGTATTTTTTGGATTTGTTTGAATGGTATAAGTAAAAAGTTACCTTACCATTTGAAGGGGTACATATACTTCTATCAGTTCTATGTAAGTGATTCATTCTGAGAGAACGAAAGTAAGTCCTAACATTCTATAGAGAATGATAAGAAGATCTTGAGATCTAAGCCTCCAATATCCATCATTTTTATGTTTTCATACAAATAAAACTATTAGAAACTAGTAATGCATAATTAATTTCTAGTAACATTGAGTCATCTTGTAAATCTTCTTTTGAGTGTTTATGTTGGTTTTCGTGAGTGCAAAACGAACACCAACAACAACATTGTTTTGGGCTTTATTGTATCCTAAATGCATATTTGATTAATCCCCTTTGCACACTTGACAGTGAGCCATATAATGTCTTAAGAAAAATAAATAGATTATTATCAATGGATTCATCTTTCGTTTCCCTCATACAATCAAAAAGAGTGCGGTTATTGGGATCTCCAAATTTGCTCAGTATTCCTCTCATTCTCTCTACACCTCCCTTTTACTTTTCAATATAAGCATTTTCTCATTAGACCTCATTTCAAATTTCTAACATAACCTTAGTTATTTATTGACATATATTTCAATTAATTACTTATTTTAACTCTTATTCACTGAATAGACCTCTCTCTGTTTTTTTTTTCTTTTTTTTTTTACTTTTTTGTTTTAGGTATAAGCATTTTCTCACTATACCTCATTTTAAATTTCTAACATAACCTTAGTTATTTATTAACATATATTTCAATTAATTACTTACTTTAACTCTTATTCACTCAACAGATCTCTCTCTTTTTTTTCTCTTTTTTTTACTTTTTTGTTTTGAGTGCGGATATTGAGACCTCCAAATTTGCTCACTTGACCTCACTTCATTATGAATTATTAAATGACATATTTATCCTCTTACACAATGACTATTAAGGACACTAATTAAACAAAATGTAATATTACATTTATTCTCTCTAAATTTTCTAATTCAATAATAATTGAGTGCATTTTATTATTTTCCTTATTGATTTTTCTAGTTTTACCACATACTTATTAAATCATTTATATATTTATATTTGCCCTTTATATTATCATACATGTCACATGCATATACTAAGTGAAAAAATATTTTTACAAAAACTATAATCTATCAATTATTAAAAAATAAATAAATAAGTATCATAATATTTTTACAAAAATTATGATATATCAATTGTTAAAATAATTTATCATCATGAGGTATAAAAACAAAAAATATAAACTTACAAAAAAAATAGTTATGTAAAATAGAAATACAAAAGTAACAAAAATATAAAATAGTTCATGTAAGAATATTCGTTTGATGATCGATAAATAAAATTTGAGACACAATCCTTGTTTTTTTAATTTTTAAGAGAATAACATTCTTCATGATTCAAATTAACTTTTCTCGAAAATTGATGTCATTAAAAATTATTTCTTACAATTTGATAAAAAAATGAATGTCTAGTGACATTTTATGCAAAATAAAAATATTCAAAAAATAAAAGAAAATCAAGAAATCAAGGTC
>NC_020492.1:30498548-30501816 GCF_000184155.1 Fragaria vesca subsp. vesca | reverse complement strand
GAGTGAGGTCTAATGAGCAAATTTAGAGATCTCAATAGCCGCACTCAATCAAAAAACAAACAACATCAAGTCATCATTAAATTTCATCTCATTCTAGGAAATTTAGGGAATAATTATGAAATCTCTAAAAAGAGGAAATCTATTTAAAGTTTTTTTTTTTTTTTTTTTTGGAATGAGGAAATCTATTGTAGAAGAAAAATTGCTTAAACCTTTAACTTTTCCTTTCTGGGAAATTTTCTCTATGAGAGAGATATTGAGACACAAATATGTATGGATATAAACATCATGATACTTTATTAGAATAATTTCTTTCTTTGCATTTGTATGGATATAGAAACATTGACTACTCTTTGCCTCTTTTACATTTGCACGTAGGTTCGAGCTACAGCTTTCATCTCATTCATCTTATTTGTCTGGTTAACTATGGGTGGTCTGGTGAAGATTTGGATGATCTTGTTGTAAGGGAGGGCCTCATCTGGACAATTTGTTCTTCATTAACCCCCATTCTCTTAGCATAAAGTCCTGCCTCGAAGAACCGTTCAAGTGCATCTTCAGTGTATTCCTTCCCTTCCTTGACAGTCATCTTCTTCCCTGTCTTTTCTGGATAACTTGTAAATAGGTTATCTCCTTTTAGTACGGCTGCAAGTTGCATTATCTCCTGCTGAAATTCACTAAGCTTGGCATCTTCCTTTGCCTCGCTCTTTCTGGTCGGGACTGGTTCTGGTAGTTGCTCTAATCAAATTTACATCGCAGGCAATAGACAATCAAACATTAGGGAGCTATGCACTTTATATATGGTGGCTTTCTAGTTGGTTAGCTAGTAATGAAGTCATTGTGACTAACCTGGACAGTCAGTTCTGGGTTGTGTTCTTGTTTGCACAATGCCTTCGAAGGTACCAGCCCATTCATCCCTCTTTGTTAGGAATGGTGCAGACAGGTTGAATACCTTCTTAACAGTTGCTGGAATTGATGAGTGTTCAAATTCCGAATTCGGAAATGGTGATCCACTAGGCCCATGAACAACTGCGCCGCGTCATTGTTATATATTCAGGATTAACAATTTCAGACAAAAAAAAAATGAAAGAAAGAAATACAGTAAGAGAAATTTTATTAACACATCCTTAAATGCTAGATATATATCTCTTTTTTATATAAATTATATAAGATTTTGTGGGTACGTAAAATTACCAAAAAAGACATTAATATCAAAAGTGTTGAAATAAAATATCTTGTTTACGACATACGTTCATATTAACTATTGTACTTCAAACATTTTTAAAATTTTTAGCTTGAATTGAATACCAATATTTTGACACCACATATGAATATTGTGCAATGGTTCCCAAGAATTGATTATTTTACAAAGGATTGAGCATTCTAATGCTGAAAGTTTTGTTAAGGACTTTGGTGATGTATTGTCTTGTTTTGTTTTGATTCGGTAGGCTCAAGAAATCTTGAAATCAATTTAAGTAAGAGGCACATTGAGAACAAAATTTGTTGAGGAAAACTGATGGGAGAAGATGTTAACAAAAGAAAATCTCTCGAGGAAGATCTTAACAAGGTGAAACCCTTTAGAGAAAAAATAAAAATCTTCAAGGAATATATATGTTAATTAATGAGGTGAAACAATACGAGAAAAGATAAAACATTTTGAGAAAAATCTAAGTAATATGAACTTTTTTTTTTGAATAAATTGAGTATCAGATCTAAAAAAGTATGTGTAGTGAATGAGTTATGTATTTAGTGAATAAGTTGTGTATGTTATATAAGGATATTGTAAGAAGTTTAGGTATGTGTACTTAGTAAAATGTTAATATAAGAAAGTGAATAGGTAGTGTATTAAGTACGAGATATGTATCTAGTAATTAGGGATGTGTTAATAAAATTTCTCATATAGTAATAGTACTACTGACTGACCAAAAAAAAAATACTACTACTACTTACCGGTACTCTTGTCTATCCAAGGCGAGACCATGATGGTAGGAACCCTAACTCCCAACTGGTTGAACTGAAACAAGAAAGGCTCCGGCCCTACAATCCCGTCCGGGCTAGGAACGCCATGGACGGGAGTAGGGACGTGGTCGTAGAAGCCACCATGTTCGTCATATGTGATGACCAACAAGGTCTGGTTCCATTGCGGGCTTGCCCTCAGTATCTCGTAAACCTCCTTGACGAACATTTGGCCATGGTACACATCATGCGATGGATGGTCATCGTTTGCGGGTGCGAGCTTGAGATCAAAGTATCTCTGCTCCACAACAGTGTAGGATGGCAGCTTGCCTTGCTTTGCATGGGCCTTGAAGGTACTGTCATACAGGTGGAAGTTGCCCATGTACTTGAGCTTCCTCAAATTACGGTAGAACAATGTGGTCGGAATATTTTGGTAGTATATTCCGAAGGATATTCCTTCATCGTCAAGGTTCTCGAAGATGGTTCTTTGTGGGTAACCCTTGGCGAGAAGTGCCGCAATGTTGCTTGTTGCACCAGCAGATGTCCCCGAATGAACAAAGAGCCGATTCGGCTGTGTTGAGGACGGCACAGAGGCAAACCACCTACATGCAGAGCAGAGCCAATAATAAGTGCTGCTTCTTTTTTCTTTTTTTCTTAAACGTCCTCTTTAGAACGCCGTCGTATATCAGTCCGGATCAGAGGAGGATGTCTGCATACCCTTAAAGTGCGGACGTCCCTCTGTTTGCCACCAGAGGGATCCGACGACTGCGCGCCTCCACCCCAGCATACCCTAAACCCTAAACCCCAGCGGCCTCCAGCAGCGTCCCCGATCATTTTTCCTCCCCAGCGAGTCCGCCGAATTCCAGTTTTTCGGCGAGATCGACTTTATTTGAAGTTTTGGGTGATCTCGCGGGAAAACTGGAAAAGAACGGACTCGCCGAGAAGGGAAAGTGACCGGGGACGTTGCTGGAGGCCGCTGGAGTGGAGGCGCGCCGTCGTCGAAGCCGTACGGTGGCAAACGGAGGGACGTCCGCACTTTAAGGGTTGTGCGGACGTCCTCTTTAGAATGTCGTCGTGTATATATATATACGGATTTTCTCAGTTGCAGACGTCCGCACCAATTTTTTTGTGCGGATTTCTATTTTTGCACCACTTTTCGAACGAATTTCCTCATCTCCACGGTCAAGTATCTAGATAATATTGTGTAGATCATCTCTGCAAAATTTCAGCCAATTTGGTGATCGTTAAAGCCCTCAAACTCGAAAAACAAATGGACGGACTGAATTCTGTCCGGTTGTGTTCATACCAGAAAAACTCG
>NC_020492.1:30476296-30498528 GCF_000184155.1 Fragaria vesca subsp. vesca | reverse complement strand
AAAATTTCATATGATTTGGTGATCGTTAAGACTTTCAAAAGTTTGATTTAGTTTTAATGATTTTGAACGGTCCAGCTTATGTCAAACTAAAACCGTTGAAGGTCATTAAAACTAAATTGAACTTTTGAAAGCCTTAACGATCACCAAATCATATGAAATTTTATAGAGGTGATCTACTCATATAGACCTAAGATATGAACGGTGGAGATGTAAAATTATAATCGGGAAGTTGGTGTAATGCTCTATCCCTATAAATGGCTTAAAATAAGGATCCCTCATTGGAAGGGCCCCTATATATATATGATATATATATATATATATTATCATATACTTCGGTCTAACAATACCTCTAGATCAGAGCTTGAATTATTGAATTATGCATGTCCACAGAGACAGAGTGGCCTCCTTACGTATTAATTTGTACTACAGCAGTCTATTATTCATGTATCATGTATCGATATATTGATTTGTCCTAGTACTTAAGCTAGAGTTCGATCGATGACATAGAAATTCAAAGAAAAACGATGATCGAGTTCATCTTGACTAGATTAATTTCATTGATTATTCTACGGGAGAATTCGCCGGGCTGTAATTAACGACTGGTAGTTTACTACAGGACACACAGTCAAAACAGTCCATAACTAGAGTGACTGAACCCGTAAAGTTTAAAGACAAAACCAATGAAACCACTCTACCCTATGTAAAGCTAAGATAGCTAGCTTGATCGATCGCTGTGTTTGTATTTTTTGAATTCTAATGTGTTTTGATTCCATTTGTGTCCGTCTCTGTCAATTCTCGACAGCTTTTCTCTCACAACTAATTAATACAATATAATTTCTTAGTAATTGATGTTCTCTGTTTTGTCATCACAAGTGCTTGTGACTTGTTCTACTGTACCAGAAAGAAAACGAAAAGAGTTTGTAGGTTTGTGCAGAGTCACGGTTTAGATAAAGATTCACAGGATTTTATGGAAAGTAAAACAAAATGAACATATATGGAACAGATAAGGTAATTAAGCAGGTAGGAGCAAAAGAAGAAGAAATGAAGTGTACTAGATAGCTAGCTAGCTGTACCTGTCAAAGACTGCGAATTCAGAAACGAGGGTTTTGTAAACGGCGAGGATGTCGGGATCGAAGCCATTCATGACGTCCTGGGACATGGTGGTGGTGTTGTCCATGGAGTAAGCCTGCTGGGCAAACCCGTTCATCGGGGGTGGGGTTCCCGACGACGTGTTGTCGGCGTCAGACCCGAATATCTGCTCTCTAATGGCTTGGAAAGAGTGACCTGGGTCCGGGTCGACGTAGTGAGACTGGTTCTTGAAGAAGATGCGCTTCGAGTTTGGGTCAGTGGTGTTGAGAGCGTTGGACTCGGAGCCATCCACGCCGTTTATTTCAGGGTTGAGTCTCTTCATCCACCCGATCATGTGGTCGAACGACCTGTTCTCCATAACCAACACCACCATGGTCTTGATGGGGCTGCTGCTGCTGTTGCCGCCATGGAAGCCAATCAGAAGCAGCAGAAATGTGATGAAAATGGAGCTCATGGCACTGACACCGACTAACTCTAAGAATCGAATACCTAATATATATATTTGGATTATTTTCTAGTTTTGCATGGATGGATGGATGGATGGGAGGTAGAGAATGATCAACTTGTGGTTGCTGCAGACTTCAATTATTTTGAGTACGTTGAATCAATCCCGTGACGAGTGAGAGGATGAGCAAATCTTATAAGAGATGGCATTGGCAGGTGGGACAGCAGTGAAAGCTTATTATGTAAATGATTATATATTTGGATCTCGGTTTTATGTTTTTTCTTTTTCGATTCACTTTTTACCAATTCGAATCTGGATTCATGCATGACATTAATTCTTTTACATCAAGTTTTGCTTCTATTTTTTGGTAATGGATCTTGTTAAGATGCTTAATTAAAACTTTAAAAGTTGCAATAAGTTCAAAAAAAAAAAGGTGAGATCTGGTAGTCTTACCTTAATCCCTGTACGCATGTGAAGAGGTTCAACTAATAGTTTTAACTAATTAATTAACCGTTTTCGTTGATAAATGATACAAACCTACAATTTTTAGGTTATCAAATGATAAAAAAAGCTTCACCTAGTTTGTCACCACCAAGAAAGGTCCATACTTTAAAAAAATAAAATTAAAAATTAAAAAAAATTCAAAAAGAATGTTTGCCATATTACATAATGATTAAAATATGCATTTCTGTATTTTTTTTCTATGTTCATAGTTGATTTCTTTTTACCCAGTACTATTTGATCTAGTAACATATATAAATCTGTCCTTATAAATGGGAGATCGTGAGTTCAACTCAAAACAAAAAATTAGTTCTCTCTGGTACAGTAAAATTAATAACTATTTTTTTTATCAGTTTAATAACTCACATACTACAACGAGTTTGTTGGTGATGACAAAAAGATCTGGTTCATCTCCTCATATTTCTCCCCTAATGCTTCCTCATAAGTTCATCTTGACCATCTGTCATAAATGATAAATCAAAGGCTAAAATGTCTCCTTTTCAGATATTTTCTCATCTCATCCCCAATGTCTTTCTCTTCTTCCCAAAATCTCGTCAAAAAGAGTTTGTAGGTTCTTAGTTTGTTGGTGAGTTCTCTGTTGGTGCTTATGGTTCCGAAAGTATATTGAGTAACAGTGTTAGTGAGGAGTCTAGTGTGTTGCATGATGAGAATGATTATTTACGATATTATAGGCGGGAGGAAGCAATTACTTATCTCACCAAAGGTTGTGGGTCTTTTTTATCAAAAAAAAAGGTTGTGGGTCTTTTATTCTCTCCAAAATTCTGAAATTTGAGGGTGGGAATAAAGAGTTCAGGACGAAGGATATGGAATTTGATTTTCACTTTTTCAGGTTAATATATTAAGAAACGTGTTGTTGCTCATTGTGATAAAAGATTGTCTAAGGGATTTTAATGGTGTGTGAAGGCATCATTATGAATAATGCATGGTTTTTTCATTATCAAGACTTCAGTGAATGATCATAAATGCCATTGTGTTATTCGATTGCAAAAGTATAGGTTGATAGCGTCCAAAGTTGTAAAATCTATAATGCTGGATAGATTTCGTTACAGTCCAAACAAGAAGGCAATTGACGTATGCAATGCAGTAAAAAATGACTATGGTTTGGATTTGTCAATCGTATAGATGGATAGCGTGCAAAAGAAGTTGTACTTGATGATGAAGTTGAATCATATTCTAATTTAGAGTGCATAGTGAAGACAAATCTTGATGCCATGATAGGCTTGTAGGGCAATTTAGAAGCTGATAGATTTCAAAAGTTACAATGGTTTTACGGAAAGGAAAAATATTACAAATAGTTATTGATTTTTGATTCATTAATTACTTTCTTTGCTCACATTTTAAAAATATCACTTAACTCACTCATTTTTCATTCCGTCTCTCACTTAACTCATTGCCAGTAGACCTACCGTTAAGAACCGTTAACATCGAGGGTATATTTGTCTAAACACCAAAAATGAATTCCAAATTAGTTTTTTTTTTTAGAAAAAATAAAAAATTGTTTTATTCTTATCATATTTTAATTCTAAAACATTTGTTTCGTATTAGAAATTCCAAATTGTTTTTTTTTGTTTAAAGTTGAAAATAATTTAATAACTTTCAAATAAGAAAAATATGCATTTCTAAGTTAATAATGTATCGCGAAAAAAATAACTACAAATAATATTTTTATTTCAAAATAATTTCAGATTTTATAAAGTCACTCTTTTCATAAAATAAAAAGAGAAATGATTTAATAACTTTAGAAATAAAATAAAAAAGTTAGAAATGCATTTTATATGGTTAGAAAAATATACCCTCAATTTTAACGATTTTTAACGACAGTAAGTTAAGTGAGAGACGAAATCAAAAATGAGTGAGTAAAGTTATTAATGGGTCAAAAGTCAGTGACCATTTATAATTTTTTGCTTTACGAAAATGTAAGTGGTTAACCTTTTGTTTTGATATTGATCGACGTAAAGGATAGTGAATTAGTGATAATAGCCGCTACAGTAGGCATGGATTGTAATTATTTTAATCTTTAATGGCTCTGATTAAGAAGGGGTATTAAATTATCAGGAAAGCAAATTATAAGAAATTTTTATCATATGATGTCTTCAAATGGACCATTTTATCATGACAAAATAATAAACAAATCTTTCGAATTCGAATTCGAAGACGCTAAATATTATATTATTATTACAAGTAGTTTAAGATAATTTCTTCAAGGAGCAGTAAGATTTCAAAAGTAGAAAGTGGTCATCCCCAACATTATTGACAAAAAAAAAAAAAAACAATCCCAGACATGAAGAGGTTGTCATGGACTCATGATGAAAGTGGAACATCTTTTCCATATCACTTTAGCGTAAGGAAACCCTTAGCGTAATTGATCTTTAATTTCCTCCAACTCTGGATCAAAGGTCATCTATTTATTTAGCACCATAAATTTTACACTGAAAAATCAAACTTTGCAGAGTTCTAGTATTAGTGTTGCCCATAATATCCAAAACCTTTATGGCGAAGCTTCCTCTCTCGTGAAGGTATTAACTTATATCATTTTCAAATACCGATTTAATTACCCAATAATGGAATGGTTTCGTCCTACTAATGGCTTGTTTACTTTTTTAGAATTGAATGGAATGATACGTGGTAATCAAATTCTTGTGGTTCCTCGACTAGAAAAAAATATGCATGAGTTTACTAATACATGATGAAATCAGAAATTGTGTATAACCCACCTCCTTATCAGGTTTTGATTCCTGAAAACTCAGAAATTTGATTACGAAGGTCGATGGGTATAGGAATTTGATTATCAATTCTTTGCTTCTTCCGTTCCACTTTAAATATTGTAATTTTTTTTTTTTCTAAAATTTTTTTTGGATAAGATCCGATTATTATTATTATCGAAAAAGATTAATCAAATTGCGATTTCCTTCGTTTCTTTCTCAGATAATTTCTTTCTCGTATAGTTACAGCTAGTCATATCTGAACAATCTGTATACTTCTTTTTAGATGGACAAGAACGACCGTGCAAGGTATGATGAGCTTGACAAATACTATGATGCACAATGCGCCCCGGAGATTGCGAAGGGCTGCACTATTTCTTGTTTTGAGACTAATTGTAGCCATATCCCCATTAATTAATTAAGAAGAAATCCCTAATAACAAGAAGATCATGACATGCCAGACAGAGAAAACAACTGTCCAACTACGTTATGTGACATTGAGAATAAGAATAAGTTTTCAACAAAGGAGAGTGTACACTTCAAACAAAATTTGTACGCTTTCATTTTGTTGGTTCAAAGCATATAAAACTTCAAACGGAATTGGTACGCTTTCACCTAGATTTATATGTCATTATTCAAATTCAATGCCGTTTAGTATATGCAGAATTAGGACTCAAATTCTAACAAACTTTCACGGGTGCTGCTAAATGTACCTAGTCAAATTTACACTTAATGACATTTCCAATAATACCCTTGTTGTAAATTAAACCCAACAAAAATCACACTCATCAATCTCCTCCCCGAATTTGTCATGGTCTCTACCTGTCATCTACTCTGATCTCCATCCATGATACTCCTTTGCCCTAAAACCTGAACGAGTGATTTTTACAAAACCTCCCAAGTCTTCTTTCTCATAAAGTTAGTTTCTCTTCACTCTTGATTCAAGGCAAGGAAGCCCTCGTAGAGGTTTATACAAGTAAAGTTCAAGTTTACAAGATGTTGGGTGTTGGTAATTGTGTCATTAAGATGCACTTGGGATTTTCTTCGTACTTTGTGGGTTTAGTAGTTGATGATTGATGTATATCTAATGTCTTGTATTTGAGAAACTTATCCTTTTTAAAACATGAAGCTTCAATTTTGAATTGAAGCCGGACTCTTTAGAGAATTGATTCTTCAATCTTCTAAGAACGTAGTTTTTGATTCTTTAAAATATTTGATTTGATCTAAGTAGAACTTTCGAGATAGCATCATAGCAATTAGCAAGGTCTGCAAGGACTACGTGTCCAGCAAGAGCAACCGATCAAAGAACTTCCGCTGATCAATAAATCAGATGCTTCAAAGTTCAAAGGCAGCACCCATGTCTCAATATATAAATTGCTAGGAATTATCGGAAAAGTTGTTGGGTGTAATTAGATCTTATATCATTTTACTTGGTGTAAAACATTTGCTGGGTCACCATAATCATTTGTTCGGTACATTTAGAAACACACAATACCACAATCTACACGAGATCTTTCAAGGGTAACCCTTAAATTTGACCCAGGTCATTTTGGCTCACTTTGGAGGGCGGCTAACATAAGATTTTAAGTTTTTACAAAAAAAAAAGTGAGCAGCGTGTAACAAATAAATGTGTAAATAAAATTACTTTTATCAAAACTTCTCAAAGGCTCATTACATTGAGACTGGTAGAATTCAAATGGTAAAACACAAGAAAAAGATTTGGCATAGTGAGAAAAGTGCAGGAGTGATTCCAATTTAGCTACGAATACAGAAAACCCTCGAGCTCTTTTGACATCAGAGAAAAAGAAATGACTGCTGCATTCAACATTTCAACATGATATGACCAGTCGAAAGTCATAAAGAACAAACAAAAAAGTGAAACTAAAAGCAATATGAACTAACATTCAACATAGGATGTGATCATCCACAATTATTATTACATGAAACTCCCCAACTCCGTATGCAGGGTTATATAACATTTCTTCATTATTTTAAACTCGTAAAAACATAACAAGTCTCAATCAGGACACCGGACCAACACCTTGTACTCACGACATAACTACTCTTGGAATTGTAATTTTCATACCTACCGTCCCATTTCTGATAAGAGGGTATTCATACCCAACAACCTGTCCACAACTCGAGCTCTCTAACGCTTGCCGCAAGAAAGCACTCAAGTAGAATTACATACTATCACCTCCAAGCTGATGATAAATATCAAAAGCAACATATGCTTCAACAGTTCACTAGTGAGTCAGTACACCATTTTTATTATTCCACGATTTGCTGGAGGCCAAAGCCGCAAAACCAACAGATGATCTTATTAACATGTTCTATCCACCCCCAAGTAACCAGACAAGGCATTTATCCATAGTAGTCATCCTCCGGGCTGGAGAGCTTGGCAAAACCTGTAGTGAACAAATAAAAGTATAAGCAAATGATTGCTGATTAACAAACATGCAGCACCATCACTCAAGCCTCTGCATCTTATAGGCTAAAAACTCAGCAAACAATCGGTCCCCTTTTCCTTCCAACGGATAGTAGCAACAATTCATCATCAAAATACCGCCCAGTGTTGGAATATGGGTAACTTCCACATGACTAAACAAAGCTAAAGATTTCAAAAATTGGGACCAAATGGCCCAATGAATACAAGATGGGCAGCTTCCAAAGGGCTGAACAAAGAGGATAGATCTTTACTTACTATTACAGGATGGGAATGTGTATGGAAGAATCATTTGCTATGCTTATATTAAGCTCAGAGATAGAGGCTTTGCTTACTATTACAGGATGGGAATGTATGGAAGAATCACTTGCTATGCTTATATTAAGCTCAAAGATAGTTCATAATCAACGTAAACACAATAGCATTGGATATTGCGAATTAATCAATTATTAAAGTTACTTTTATCACTGGAAAGTTAAACTTTCATCACTATAAAAACAAAGACAGAATCAGTTATGGTCTTGGGCTGGAATGAAGCAACTTGAAAATATTGAGCCTGGATTATAATAATAACAAACCTGGGTATTTGAAAGCGCCTGCAAGAAGCCAAACCACCAAAGCTCCAACAGAAAATTAACATTGACAAAGCTTCAAAGTTGGAGTTTGAATTCGGTAGCAAACGGCAATGCGGACATTCACCAAATCATCCTCAAGAACCTGACCAACACCAAGGTCAGCATGTTCATAAAGCACTAAATTTGTATGAAATAATAGTACACTGATGAACTGTAAAGTAACAAAGTACTTCCCATAACTTGCATGAACACATACTAAATCATCCTGTATCAAATCTCAAAGGTGGTTTTTACCAGAATCTATGATGATATAAACAATTTGCCAATAACCTCTAGATTCTAAATGAATGGAAGTGCTGCTGATACTGAAACAAACGCATTGCTAATAACTTATAAAAACAAAATCCTTTAAACTTGGGTTGAAGAGAATCTGCAGAAAATGAAATCTTGAATTCACTCTTTCAACCCCAGCAGGAAGAGAAAAAAGTGTCAAAATATACAAGATCGGAAATGAATGACAATAAAAGTCGATGCAAGTATGCAAAAGAAAAATTAATTTCTTACTAAAAAGGTATTTTTCATATTCAGCTGCAATAAAAGTACAGTTAATTAAGCAAGTCTCACCATGACATTGATACTGGCATCACACAAAATAGCGGCCTGTCCAGACAGACTGTCCTTGATATTGCTCAGGTTGTGGGTTCAAGTGCGGATTTCCATTTACAAATTGTTGCTGTTGCTGCTGCTGCAGCTGCATTTCATGGTGAAGTTTAAGGTCCTCAAGCATACGGAAATCTTGCCGACTATTCTGGTTTTCTGCTTGGAATGGCATAGACGGGCCCTGTTTACCAGGAAAGGGAAAGTTCACTGTTCCACTTAACCCATTCCCATTAGGAACACGAAGCACATTTGGATGAGATGAGTAGTTAATGGAACTGCTGAATGTGTTTCCTTTAGTTGAAGATGGCACCTGATACCCATCCAACCAGCTGTAATCATCCATCAGTGGATTTTCACCCATTGACTCAGAATTATAAATAGACTCATTGACTTGTTTAGCAGGAACATGGCTAAAACCAGGTGGCGGACCAAGGTGCCTAACAGGTCGACTAACTGGATTTTTTCGGACAGGAGCGGGGAAAGCTGAGGACGTCTTCAATGTCAAACCATCCGCAATTGGTCCGGACGATGCAATAGTATCAACCTTAAACGGCAACAAAGCTTCTGGATGCTTTGCATGACTGTAGAACATACTGCCAGTACTACCATTGACAGGCTGTTGGAATGGAACTGAACTTGATACTTGCTCAGATTTCAATACTTGTCCATTGCCCATAAACCCCAAACTCTTTAAGTTGTTAGCAAGAGATACTTCTTCTGATTTAAACGGTTCCAAAGGCTGGGGAATAGCCCATGTAGTGCCTGCCACATCAGGTCTCTTCTCAGCCACTATTGGCTTAAAAACTATTACTTCATCTTCCTCATCCCCATCAATGATCGACTCTGACTTTTGGAATGGAACTCCCATATTCGTAGTGTCCTTTAGTTGATTTTCTTCCAGATTATCATTGGAATTAGGCAAGCCTAAGGAGGTAGGCACATAATCGCCATTCATTGGAGGCTCAACACCAATGACAAATTTCTTCGTCTGGGAATGAAAATAAATGGCTTTTTGATCAACCTTGACCACATTTGCTAGAGCCTTGCCTGCCGCCAGGATCCTTTTAACACGGGCGCCTTTTTCCTTCTGGCCATCACTTCCAAAAGAATGCTTCCTCGAGAAATCCAATATTGTATGTGCTGGAAGAAGTGGCATAAATCCTCTCAACTCAAAATCCTCCCATAGAGCAAGGCGATTCTCAGTTTCCCCTTCTTCATATCTGCTCATATTATTAAAGCAAGTCTCATCTCCATCATCATCTATGGACAATGGGACAAATGACAAGAGATTATTCAACAAGAGTATGCAAGCATTCCAGAACTTTGCTCTAACAGAGGACTGTTTTTCATCTGCATCACTACCAGCTGCTAGGTCGGGACAGCATGCCAACCATTCTACAAAAACCAGAATGCCTGGTAACAGGTAACTGGAAGTTGGATCGCCCAGCTTCACACATCTCTCTAAGACATGCCCCATCAACTCGAAGACAGCAGTAAATGCATTCTGCAGTAGAACAGCACGTTGTACAATTTCTGCATATGACTGTCCTTCACTTTCCTTTTTCACATTATGAACTGTAAATATTAGTATAGAGACCATTCTGACAATGACCAGTCCATCCTCAATGCCATCAGCACCAAATAGCTCCTCTTCTGCTCCAGAAGATAAAAGCTCAATTAAACCACTGCTTACAACAGAGAGCACTTCTGCAAATGTCTCCAGGCTGCACAAATATCACAAAAACAGATCTATTAGACTGGTTCCAGAACTTCTACGAAACAACATTCAACAACAAAGCATACCTAGTGCGTGTAAAAAGAATGCCATTTAGACGAACAAAACGAATTGAAAAAGCTTTGTATTTCTCCTGGTTACTGGATGGTCTTTCCTTTACAAGGCCTGCTTCTGTGTTGTTATCTTTAGCAGGTATTGCGTCCCCTTTCCCTCTACCTTTACCAGTCGAACGTGCAGGCAACTCTTTCAGTGCAGAAGCATTAGCATTGCCACACAGTTGAGAGTAACTCTGGCGGTTCTACAGTAAAAACAATATATACATAAGGATATATACTAGTTAACAAAGTAAGGACCCAGGTGACAAAATTAACAGATGACCAAATAAGTAAGGGCTTTAGAGAGGTAAATCTAATATACTAATTTTTAGAGCTGCACCTAAAATAGCAGTTCACCTAGCATAAGGAGGCAGGGTCTCCCCTTTTTTAATTCCCCCAACACTCATAAAGACATTCAACACCTACTACATAAAGAGTCCAGATCAAGACCCGCATGGTAAAATACCAGCATGGTTGAGCACAGGATGATATCTAGCTACTATATATTACGAGTAGCCGTGACCAGAAATGTAAAATTCATCTACTATGTAGGTCCAATTCCACAGATACATATATCCAAACATAAAAGACACGAGTGACGAAGTTTACAAGGGTCAGTGACAACAGAAACACTGGTCCGAAGTGAGAGATCAGACAACCCCTTTCGGATAGCTTTGAACCAGAGAAAAAGGGTAGGGGCATCTGCTTAACCCTACTTCACTAAAGAACTGAGATCAGAGAAGGTAGGGGCATCTGCTTAACCCTACTTCACTAAAGAACTGAGATCAGAGAAGAGAAGCAAAATATCTATCCTGATGCTTAATAGGAATTTGGTGGGTGGGATCTTAAGTATACCAAAGTGGTCCCCGTTCCAATCAAGCCAATGCAAGTGAAAGATACACAATTATATCTAGAAATATCCAAGCTATCATGATGTTTCCTTAAAAAATAAATCTAAATTGGGATATTTCTGATGTGAAGTCAATCTTTTAACAATATATTATGTTGAATAATGAATTTAAGAGAAATGAAGAAAAAGGAGCCGCAGTAGTAGTTTATGTTGTTTGAGACTTGAATATTCCAAAATGAGCACTCAATCAACCCTTTCTCTCTACTTTTCCATTTGCAGTCTTTCTCTAGTAACTAATCTATTGTTTTTTTTCGACACAGAAAAATTATTGGTAGCAGTGTCGACAAAATAAATACTTCATAAAACAATAAAAAAACATAACTTCTAATAATAGCAACCAAAATTGAAAATGAATATAAAAGTTGAGATTATAATGAAACAACTATGAGCATCCAGTATGTCACAACAAAGAGACAATACCTTCTCAAATGCCACAATCAAGTTATCCCTTGCAGTTGAAAAGGGATTATCCACTGCCAGGCTACGAAAATATCGATAAACAGTGACCACCTCATCGCCTGAATAAGAGGCCAGTATAGCAAGCTGAAGTATAATGAGGATCACAGTGAAAGATCAGAAATCATATGCAAGCACATCAATGGAAATAATTGCAGCTATTGTGTTTACAAAAGTAATAAGAAAAATAACAAGACAACACCTGATGATGAGGATTCCCACTTGATGGCAAACAAGATGCAGCTTGCAAGTAGTAACTTGAGGCAGCAGCATACTCGCGAGTTTTGGAGTCCCCCTCTCCATACAGTCCTTTGTAGCGTGCAAGGTCACCCAAGTAAATCAAACAGCGGTGACATGATATCAAACCTTTCTTCATGTCAGCAGATTTCTTTCCATCCTTATCCATAACAATTCGATTTTCAGAATCCTCAGACAAATAGCCAAGAGGAAGCCCATACTTTGCTCTGATCTTCACTATTAAATCATGATAAAATCCAGTCGCTTCTGAAAGGAATGTTTTAAACTGCAATCTTATTTTTGTAATACGATCAGGCCGAGTAGGACCCTTCAAACTTTGTGATGAGTTTGAACCTGTAGAAGCCATAGCAGCACTAAAGTGTGCACGCAATTCGTCGATCCGCTTGTAATGTAACTGCCACAAAGCATACTCAACATTGTGTTGCTCTGAAAATGCATGGTCCTCTAGAATTATAGCTTCATAATTCTCACGTATCTGTTGCCAGGCATTGGGATCTGATGGAACTCGCGCTTGGGCAGACCTTCGACGCCTGCTCTCCAACTCAGTAATCTGTAGAAGAAAAGTATGTGTAAAAGAATGCAGATAACGAGGCATAACCCTGAAGAAAGGGCTTGCCCACACATAGATTCCTATTGTAAGTCTTCCAAATCGATACTATAAAACAGTAAAATTTTAAGACACATGCAGTCCCAACACTGATAGCCCAGACATGTTAGAACAAAGTATGGAGTGCATGCAGCACACATATGCAGTTTCAAAATTGTTAACCAGAAGACGATAGATATACCTTGTCATACAAACGCTGAGCACGCTCCCATGATGGAGGAGCAGACATTTTATCAGTCTGAGTGATCATCATCCATCAAATATGTTTGATTAACTGCAAGCAGCATCAAATCTGCACATCAGATAACCAAGGAACAATCTACCAAATACGGCTTCAACCATAAAAATCATCCCTTAGATTCCAGTGAAAGCTTTATATACTACGACTAGCCCCTCCCCGTAAAATTTGAAATCCTAGAACCAAATAAGTCCTTAAGGTCACGACAGCTCACAGCGGAATCCATAATTTCATTGCAATTTGTAATAAAGTAAACAGTCTCTAACTGATAACCACCTTGTAATCAAATTCAAAAATCACCTTGTAATCGAAAAGGTACATATATTACATACAGCAGCCAAATCTTCATAAAAACTTAAGGGGAAAAAAAGCGTCAACGCTACAGACCGTGTTGGGTTGCCAAGCAAACCCTAATTTAATAGGGTCGAGAAACCATAGCTGGGTTTATAAGAAAAAAAATTGGAAAACTAAAACAAAAACTGTGACGAAAATGAGCACATGGAAATAAAGAAAAATTTGAGATCTGGAGAAGCGAAAAACAAGAAGAAACATAGATCAATCGGATCCAACATGAAAGAAGAATTAGAAAAGGAAGACGAAAAACGTACCTGTGTAAACCGGATCTACGGGACGATTGATGAGACTAGAGCATCGGATGGAGAAAGAGAAAGGGAGAAAAAGAAAGTCTTCGTTAGGGTTTGGTGAGAGAAAAGGGAGAGGAGGACGAAAGGAGAGAGAGAGAGAGAAGGGTGTGGTTTGGTTTTTTGGGTTAAAACGGGGATGAGGTTAGAGACTCAATTCTTTCTTTATGTTTTCTTTTTTCTATTTATTTCATTACCACTACCCAAAACACGAGCACTCCTTTTATTTTCCAGCCCATGTCGTCGTTTCAATCAATTGTGCCTTTTCTTTATTTTATTTTCGTTATGTTTTCTTTTCTGTGTCGGCGTTTCAAAGTCACTGTTTTTGCCTCGTTTCTTCCAAGATTTACTTTCAGGGTAAAAGTTAGAGTCTACACGTGTATTTTGTGTTTAGGGATACTTTTAATTTTACTAGGTTTTTACCTGTGTATATTTATACGGAATCATGATTATGATCATCTGAAAATAAGTGTGAGTAGTTAAGTAAGTTTACCGTATTATACACTTATACGTCCTACTGACCGGTAATTTTTTTGATTATCTATTTATTTAATTTGTTTTTATTTTTATTTTGCCTTTACTATGACAGCTCTTGTTTTTATTTGGACTAACCTCGTGTGTCAATTTGCTTTTTATCTTTTCTTTTTTTATAAAAAAAAAAAATTAATTTTTTTTATATTTTAATTACAAATAACTGCTAATGCAGTTGCCATGCATTTAACATTCAGCAGAAATTGTTCCACCTTTTTCTCCCTTTTTTTGTTTTTTTTTGTTTTTTGCTTTTATATTTTGAAATTCTTTTATTTTGTTGTCATTTTACAATATTAACCATCCTTGATTTGTTTTTTTTATGTCAAAACTCCTCTATCGTGGGTAATATGGATAGTTTATAAAAAAAATGGTTTCACTATGACACCAAAAAGGGTGTCTAACTTTCTAGTAATAGAAATTAGTTTGTTCATTAAGGGTAATTATGGAAGTTCATAATTTAATGAAGCTTTTGAGGGTCTGGCTTAGTAGAGATTATACAAAATGAGAGAAGTTTAACTTGAACTGCTACACTTAAAGAGGAATGAATCTGATTATCATATTTCTTAGATAACTGCTCCACCAAAAGTTCGAACAAACCACGTCTTTTTTTTCTCCTTAAAATTCCAGTGGTGTTTTACAGTTATGCCCATAGTAATTTATTTTTATTTGTTTGAGAATTTTCTATTACCTTAGTTTTTTGGGTAATTCAAAAAAAGACTTCACCAAAGACACCAAAGAAGCGGCTCACTTTTTAATAGTAGAGATATGTTCTTAAATAAAAAAAAAATATGTGGATACTCTAACATATGCTAATTGGAAACCTACTAAAAGAATTAGTGTGACTCCGTTTGTAATTTGGAATCGAGTTTTCAACGAAAAAAAATTGTATTTACCATTCTGGCCTGCTAACATGTTTGGTTATCTCCTAAAATGTGAGTTTCATTAAATTTTACAATTTTTGACCGTAGAAATGATAAGTTGCTCCACTCGTTTTTTTTTCAACTATTTATAACATGGACGGACCAAAAAGGTATAACTCGCATGAATTTTCTCTCGTACCCAAAACACTCATATGAAACATTACAATTTACCTTTTATGTCTCCACTTGTTTTCATGTTCTTCTCTTCGATCTGCGACCGTAGACTCTTCAATTTCTTTCCACTCCAAATTTCAACCATCCCAATTTTCACCGTCTCTCAACCATTCACCCTTGTCCACTCTTGTATCTTTAATTAGGCCTCCTTTGTCGATACATTTTGCCATTGACCACTCCAATATCCAATCGATGGATCTTTCACTCAGTTACAACTAATTTGAATGGTCTTATATTTGTTGTCTCTCATACCCAATAGCTCATTTCAATTTGGTTTTTGCGATTTGAATGCAAAAGAAAAAAGCATGAAGAAACTAATAATTATTCTCACAAGAAACTAAAAAACTTTTCAAATATTGTGGTCAGTTCTATGAGCAAATTTAGTTCTTAGCATTATGTTTATTATAGTCATCAAACATGAGCATATCACTTCTATACACAATTCACTAAGCATATAATTTTGCTTTTTTCATTATTATTCTCATCTTGAGTTTTTTTGCCGTTAGCTTTTTGATCAGCAACGCTACTATACTTTACCTTTAGGAGGAGATTTGATCTAAGTCATCTCTTTATGTACCTATTGGTACATTAAATTCAACCGGTTATAAGCATTGTAAGGTGTTGCTATTTTGAGAACTACATGAACGAAGAGTGAGGCAGTGAGCATAAGGGAATGAGGTCCTCATACAAAGCCACACATCTAGATAGAATCTCTTTCATGAATAAAGGAGACTATTTACAACCAAGAATAACATATTAAATATAATGTCATCTATGAACCACATAAATAAAATACAAAGTATAAACACAGACACACACACGCAGATACACATACACACATGTATATGCACATATCGATACAAGATCAAACTTGAATAAACAACATTCACGCTATACAAGTTTTGATTATACAAGTTTGATGCAGGAATTGTAATGAAACAAGCTGCAACTACTGAATGTCCTTATATGCATATGTTGTTTCACATTAACACCATTTTCAGCAGCTATCAATAAGGACAAAAGAGAAATGAAAACTCAAAGCAAACATGCCTTTTATGCCTTCCATGTGGCCTTTAAGAAGACAATAATGGAATAAGCCTCTTGATTTTAGCATCTTGTTCTAAGTGTATGGGTGTTGAAATCTCATAGTATGGTAGTTAGGAGCCATGAACTTAGTTTTTTTTTTTTTTTGGGTTAAGTGGGACTAGGACTATCTCATCGTCCTAACTTGAAAATTTATTGATAGAAAAAGATAGTACAAACGATGAACTTACTAAAAGCATGTGCAACATAGAAATGGTGGTTTTACAATAACCAAGTGAATTGCTTAGTTTCCTTTCAAACGGGTTTAATGCAATGTTTGTGTGAGTTTTAGTGAATCCGATAACTATGGGTAAAAACAATATATTAGCATGTGGAATAACTATTTCCGATACCCAATGGTAGTTTAGTTCGCATGTTAAAAAAACATTTGTCTCTTTGTATCTTGTTGTTAGAGCATAGAAAGATTTCATCAAAAACATGTCTTTTTGCATCTAGTCATAAAGTTCAACACAACAAAGACTAGGTGTGATGCATAAACCTCACTTTCTCTCTTGTGCTAGTTTCTCACTTTTTGTTGGCTAAGTTTCATTTTTCTTGTTTTTAGTTAAGTTAGTGTTGTGGTTTATCGATCACTTTTCTTTCAAATGGAGGGGGATATGAATATCTAGGGAGAACTATCGCTCTCTCACTCATTTTTTCTTCAGATAGGATGAGTTCTGATACTAAAGAGGATATCACTGGAGTAGCGATTTAGCAAAAGTTCTATACTAGTCGGTCTGATCCCTATCTTGTTTTTCTTTCATGAAATCCTTTATTATATTGAGGTAGAAATTTGACAAATTTTGTCTAGATACTCCTATGATTTAAAGTAGTTTGATCGACCCATGTATCATGTTAAATCGATTCGGCAAGATCTATATACAACTATGATTCAATTTTGTTTTGATATATTGTTTTAGCAATTGATTTGGTTTTGTCGTTAAAATCTTCAAATTCATTCTCAATTCAGTTTGTTACAATTATTGGGTAAGGGTGTTACACTTCTGTCATAGTCATTTGGCGTGTTATAGTTTGCTATTTCGTTTGGTGCATATGGGCGAATAAAAGCAATATGATGCATGATGGTGGGGGGGGGGGGGGGGGGGGGGTTTCGTTTGTTTCTAGCCTCAAAAAAATCTGTTAGTCTTGCATTTGCTCATTCTTCAACCAATTTTTCTGTGCATATGTTCCATTATTTACAATTATCTCAGCCGAGGATGAATGCCCACAACAATTTTGTGTAATGGTCTCCTCCCCCTATTTCTTGTATTAAAATCAATATTGATGGGTGTTTAAGGGATCTTGATAATGCGGGTTTTAGAGGTATAGCCCGACATCATGACGGAAGCTTTATATGTGCTTCTTTTTCAAGAGTGAGGGTGACTTGTGCCATTAATGTTGAAATCCTTGCTTTTTTGGAAGCAATAAGACTTATTTTATTGATAAATTGACATCTTCTATGGATTAGATTAGACTCTATGCTTGTTGTGCGTTATTTTCTTATCCGAAACTTATTCATTGGAGGTGGAGAGTCAAATGGCTTAATGGGTTGGCTGCAATTAGAAATTTGTAGGTTAAGGTGACACATGTTTACAAAGACGCTAATGTTTTGGCAAACTATGGTTCTTTTCTTACTTGTGTTTCAACCGACTTGTGTACTACCTTTTTCTCATCAATAAAATTTCGAGGTAGGACGCAAATTTAGTCCTATTCCCACTATCTAAGTTTTTTTTTTACCAAGTGGTCGATAGGTCATAGGTGGCTGCGATATATGGAGGATGAGTTTTAGATTTATTAGGGTTTATCAAGACATGAGTTTTTGCCCGCTTGTTGGATTGACTGATTGATTATGGGATCCCTTGATTAACTTAACAATATTTTTTATTCTTATGTTTTTGAATTTTCTACAGATGAATAAACTGATTTAAGAGAATAAAAACAAAAATAAATTACTGCTTGAATTGTTAGGGTTGATGTGGTCATGGCTTTGCCATTTGGAAAGGTTTTTTGGGTATAGAATTTTCCTATATGTAGCATTTAGACCTCAAATGATTATAGTTGAAAAAGTTATAGATCTAACTATTTGGATGAATAGTACTTTTAAAAGGTCTAAAAACTTATACTATATGATCTATTTTTCAAGCAAACTAACGGAAATGACCTTAAATGAATTAACTAGGTTACCAAAAATCAACTAAACACAAATAATCGGAAAAGACCAAATTACCATCAAAATAGGCAAGGTTATGTAGGTAGTAACAGTGTTAATTATTGATGTCAAATTTCAAATGTGATAAGTTTAAGATATAAAATATCAAAATTCATAATAAGTCGCAATACAAATGTTAAGTTTATTCCAAACATTCTGTGAAACTAAAAGGTGACCTTTTTTTATTTTGATGCAAAACTAAAAACATTACAAAGAAAAGTCTCACGGACAACCTGAGCTAACAGTATCAAATAGTAGCGCTCTAGCAGCAGCTGTTGGGTAGCCATCTTGCCACTCACGACCATTAGGGAGTTGGTGGCCTTCATTTGCAAAAGCAAACATCTTTCACAAAGTTTGCCTCTCTCTATATACATGGTTAAATCAAGCTGAGGAGAAAGAGGTAGCAATAGTCTGAATATCTTGGACAATCTTCTGCAATCTCTATGGAGGGAATAATTTCCCATTGATGGCATCAATCACGAGTTTCGAGTCGCCTTCCACTTGGACATTCATATAGCCTTAGTCTCTAGCTTTGACAAAACTATCTCTCAGAGCCGTGGCTTTAGTTGTTGGAATAGTAGTACTTCCTAAACCTTTTGCAGCAGCGAGAATCACGTTCCCATCAACGAAACCTCCTGCAACTGATCTTTTTTGAACAGAACCATCAAAGTTAATCTTGATGAAGTTGTTGTGAGGAGGTAGCCATTTTATGGTGGAGGGAGTGGTTTGAGAAATACCTCCCCCAATAACAGACATAAATTGCTACAACGTTAATAACGGTGATAATCACATCTCTGAATATGGTGTCATACTGTCATTTCTCTATATCTGTCGATATATGATAAGAACCTTTGCAAAAAGAAACTTATCATACGGTTTTTTTAATAAACATTTCTCGAATGTGACTTTGATTGTGTTAAATATGTATGTTTATAGAAAAGAAAAAAAAGAGAGAAAGAAGTGGAAGAGGATCTTTCTGTGACGAGGCGCGTGAGGTGGTGACGTCTCTAGATCTCTGCTGGTTTGGTATGTTGCTATTGGTGGAAGACCAGAGCTTGACTGCACACGACCACACTCTTGTTCATTGTCCAAGTTGCTCCTCCTCCATGTAGGTGAAAAGCAAAGCTCCCCCTCTACCTAATCCAATTTATTAAACCCAACCAATGAACCGAATAAAAAGATAATAATAATAGAGAGAGCCAGCGCGGGGGTTGTTGCTTCTTTTTAACTCCATCCCATCCTCCTCCTCATCTCCTAAAACCCTAAAAGCAAAACACTCAGATCCTCGCCGATCGATCTCCCCAAATGCTGCTCTCCCGGCCATGTTAGTCGTCGGCCATGTCGTCCGCTTCTTTAGCCCCTTTTGACCGCCCCCGCCCCGGTGCTTCCAACTCGGTATGTTTCGATTCCAACACCATAATATAATGAATTCATTTTATTTTATTTTGTTACGGAACAGAATTGATTCTCCTTCCTTTTCTGTTGTGATTCATAGTCAAACTGAGAGATCCATTTGGTAGTAGCAATGTAGTTTGTTGAGATGATTCAGGGCAACTAATTGGGCCTGCCGGGAAATGCTCTTCTTTTTCCCCTAGATTTTAGGGATTTTCTTAATTTGCATACCCTTTCGATCTTAATTTCTCATGTTGCTTTGTTGGGTGCTCATTATTCATGCTACAATTCTAACACATGACATTATCTTGCAGGTCTTCAAGAGTGGCCCGTTATTCATATCTTCAAAAGGTTGGTAGACATTTTCCATGTTTAGACATTTTTTTGTTTGTTCTATTTCATTTATAGGAACGTCAAGAAACAATGTTACAGGAAGCAAGTAGAATCTAAAAATATAAAAATAAACGTGAGTCAAAGGGGACTAGCCATATTCTACGAATCGGGCTATTTCTCCACCCGAATCGGTTATTCATGCCATGTCGGATGAGCAAGATATGCAAAAGGTTAAAAAATGAGTTTGATCCTGGCTCACAAGGAACGCTTTAAAAGACACTAGAAAAGGAGAACTAAATCTTAACACCACTCTAGTCATAAGGGGTTGCATGGATAGAACAACACCCCAATGCAGAAGATACCAATGGCCAACTCTATCCCGCAGCCGATCCTCTCCTTTGTTCTCTCTAAAGTTTCCTTCTATTCTTCTTCATCCACACCACCCATAGAAGTTCCTCATAGCATACTCCTAACACCATGCTCTTGTATTTTCGCCCAAAGAACTTATGTCTCTCTCAGGCACAGGCATTAGGCACTGCCAGCTTATGTGGCTTTTATTTGATGGCATTAGTGTGGAAAGTATTTGCTTTCAGAATTTCATCGTTACTTAGATTACATTCTTCTCATTTTTTTCCCAGTATTTATTGATGTTGAATCTCTCTAAGTTAAGAGTATATTAATTTAAGTGTAGAATTTTATCAACTGTAGTTTTTATCTTTTCTGTAGTATTTTCTTATCAAATATTTGAGAATCTTGTTTATTGACATTGCAGGAATTGGGTGGAAGTCTTGGAAGAAGCGGTGGTTTATTCTCACACGGACTTCTTTGGTTTTCTTTAAAAACGATCCTGTTAGTATCAATCAGTAATCTCTTCACCATGTTTTTGGATATAGTAGTATTCTTATGTTTCTTTTCCTCCATTTCTTCCTTTTAGAACTAGTGCAAAAGGAGTTAATAGCAGTTTTCATTGTATTTATAGGAAACAATTGTTGGTCATTAAAATCATTTTTTATATATGTGTTAGCTGTACTAACTGTTAAATATTTGGGACATTGGGTTTTGAGTTTACATCTTGGTCAAATGTTATAGATATTTTGCTTAAAGAGTTTGTGAATTGATAAGTCTTTCCAGGTCAATAAAGTTGATGAGAAAGAATCTTGTAAGAAGGAGAACTCTCTCTCTATCTCTCTCTCTCTCTCTCACTCACGCAGCACCATTGATACAACTGACACCAAGACATGCACCACAGTGGAGGAACTCAGTGCTGATAAAATTTCATGGTCTTGAAAATTTAATACAATGTTCATGTGCATTTGTTGCATCAAACATTACTGCAAAAGTGCAAATGATATCATGGAGGAATACTCTCTCTCTCTCAAACACACCCACACACCCCTAGATCTACACAACAGTGGGGAAGAGAATGGCAAGAACCTTGAAAATGACAATTCATTAATAGTTTGAATGCTTGTGTTTTTGTTGACCATCATGGTTGTAGGTCGTTGCCTGTTGTCACATGTTCACAACTACTTATATACATTGCAATTACTAAGTAACTGCTAAGTGACATGATGTTGTTTTTGAAGTGTAATTTGTTAATTACGACTTAGTTAAATCAGTCTTGATTCTTTTCTTTTCTTTTTCAGAGCACACTTCCACCAAAAGGTGGTGAAGTATATTTGACTTTGGGAGGCATTGACCTGAACAATTCTGGGAGGTAGGCATGGCCACTATACCTAATTGGTGAATGACTGTGCAGAGTGTTTGATGAACTCTCTGCAATCTGCCTAATGAATGCTCTGTTTCTTGCAGTGTTGTTGTCAGAGAAGATAAAAAGCTGCTGACTGTTTTATTTCCGGATGGACGTGATGGGCGGGCTTTCACTCTTAAGGTGATTGCCTTATATTATTCTTGTTACGCATATGTGAATATAGACTATAATGGCGAATTTCCTTACATTTATGTACACAATTTACTGAGGTTCATATCACAGGCGGAGACATCAGAAGACCTATATGAGTGGAAGACAGCCCTTGAAAATGCCCTTGCACAAGCTCCAAGTGCTGCCCTTGTCATGGGGCACAATGGGATATTCCGAAATGACACGAATGATACAATAGAAGGGTCTTTCCATCAATGTACATACTTTCCCTATATTAAAAGTTCAATGTTTCATGATTTCTCTATATTGAGCTAGTTTATATATATATA
>NC_020492.1:30459599-30476276 GCF_000184155.1 Fragaria vesca subsp. vesca | reverse complement strand
TTATATATATATATATATTATTATTTTTTTTTTTTTTTCCTCTTTCAGGGAGGGATAAGCGTCCTGTTAAATCTTTGGTTGTTGGAAGACCAATCCTGCTTGCCCTAGAAGATATTGATGGAGGTCCTTCTTTCCTCGAGAAAGCTCTTCGGTTCCTTGAAAAGTTTGGTATGTTGTGATCTCTATGATACGAACAAAATTTACTGAAGTTGTTATTAGTATTAGATAATTTCTGATAGGTATTCATTTTATATTATATTAATAATCCCATACCTCAGGACTTTTTTACGTGACCCCTACACCTGCTCTTTCTTGACAAATATTACTCGGATAAAAAATGAATAAGATTTTCATTGTGTCATGTCCTTGCCTGTCTTGGGCCCATCCAAAAGTCAAAATTTATCAAGAGGTCATAATACAGTTTGAAGCATATTTTCCATGTTGAGGCTCTTTGATTCTGGATACTCCATACAAATTACTTGGACTAATTCTGCTTTATCTCATTTCTCATGTATAGATATAGACTGCAATATATACGTTGCACATTTTTCTTGTATTTTCATGTCTAGAATTTTGGAACTAATGTGTCAGACTTGTAAAAGCATCACACTCATTTCTGCATTCAAAATGATATGATTACAAAGTAACTTTGGAGTATCTGTTATATGTTTTGGTTTCTTAGTAGCTCATTTGTATTGGGAACTCCATGCCTGAATTTTTCGGAGCATCATTTCTTTATGTAAAGATAGAGGACTATAAATCTATAATAGGTAAGTTTCACTCATATGTTCATGTATTTTCATTCATGTGTTGGATACTCTCTGTCAGTGTAGTACTCATATTTCTGTATCTGAAAAGCATATCATTGTTGAGCTCCTATTCCAAACATTGAATATTACCTCAAGATATCTTTGTTTACTACAATAAGGAGACAACATCAGTATTAACTGTTATTTTCAGTTGCCTTTAAGCTAATTGAAAACACTAATTCATCTCAGTTTACTAGGAGCGATACAGAATAGGGTGCACACAGAAGATTTAATCAGCACGGTATACATTTATACAATCTTTGATATATTCTTTCAATAGGTACTAAAGTTGAAGGAATTTTGCGACAGTCTGCTGATGTGGAGGAGGTAGAACGCCGGGTACAAGAGTATGAACAAGGTATCTACTGTATTCATGATGTCACAATATTTATAATGATGGTAAATTGTATGGATGTGGTTGCTGAATTGTGAGGTTGCCCTAACCAATTTTACATATTTAGGCAAGACTGAATTTGATCCTGATGAGGATGCTCATGTAGTTGGTGATTGTGTCAAGGTACTCCTTAGAACGACTTGATCTTGTTAACTAATATGAGTGATGTATTTACTTCCAATATTAACTCAAGCTTTTTGACCTGCAGCACGTTCTGAGGGAGCTGCCCTCATCTCCAGTACCAGCTTCTTGCTGCACTGCCTTGCTGGAGGCTTATAGTAAGTTTGGCTCAAAAATTTGCATATTTATTTATTTGATTGGTTGTAACTAATGTGGAAGTAAGTGATAGGAATTATCTTGTGAGTATGTAGAAAACATTTATAAGGTATATGGTTGCTCCTTTCTAATAAATTATTGCCGTCAGTTTCATTTTAGCTACCTATAGATAAAATTATCTCTCTGTATACATGATCTGATTTTCTTTGCACTTATAGTTTCCTGGAGTTTCTGATTTTTTGTATTTACTCTGAATGGAAAAAATAATATATACTGTTCATGTTGTTCTGTTTGATAAGAAATTGATCGAAAGGAAGCTCGGATCAATGCAATGCGGTCTTCAATATTAGAGACATTTCCTGAACCAAATCGCCGTTTATTACAAAGGTATTCTGTACGTTAATCTCTTACTTGATATGAGATGCCTTCTCTGATCTTTTTGCTTCTTGGAGCGAAGGTGTGTGTGTGGCCTTTTAATTCCAAATCATTATGCTTAATATATCTAGTTTTCTGTAATACACTCTCCAATGATGTGCGAGTTTTTAAGGGAGGAAGTTGATTAATCCTGTATGCATGTAGATGCATGTTAATTGAAAGATGATGAGTGCGAACGCTATATAACTATATAACCACAGATAATATTTTGATATTGTTTGTCATTTATTGAAATGAAGGATTTTTCATAAAGTGATAAAACTACAAAGATAACACATGTTCTAAAACTTGAAATTTTTGAAAGGAACTGGAAAATTCTTTTTAATTTAGTTCTTTCTAAAAGAATTTTAGTTCTTTTTAAATTCTAATGAGAAATAAGCTTTTGCTAACAAATAAATAGCACTATGTGTTAGGAATTGTTAAGCTATTTGATAATTCTTCTATTAACCAATTGCATTATAGCAGATGTATGATATATGACTACTTTTCATTGTGTGGTGCTACTATTTTTCGATCATCTCAGACAAGAGTTCACTAATACTGTTAGTTTTACTAATTGTTTTCCTTTCTTTGCAGAATATTAAAGATGATGCATACCATCTCTTCTCACTCTCATGAGAATCGAATGAATCCATCTGCAGTTGCTGCTTGCATGGCACCTTTGCTCTTACGCCCTCTATTAGCTGGTGAATGTGAGTTGGATGATGACTTTGATATTAATGGTGATAATTCTGCCCAGCTTCTTGCTGCTGCAAATGCTGCCAATAATGCTCAAGCAATCATTACTACACTTCTGGAGGAGTTTGAGAACATTTTTGATGTAAGGTCTCAATCTTTTACTTGAGAAATAGTGGGTTTATTGCTTTCACTGTTCTGGCTAATTTTCTACCATGAAACCTAGCTTAATAATTTGCAGTGTCTCAAATTCTTCATAGACTTTGAAGTTTACTGTCCCATCATACGTTAAAACCATGTCAGGCTCTCCTCTTCAGTGCTCCTACCATGGCTGTTTCCTTTTGTTGATTAAGGGAGGCATCATTGGTTTAGTGAAGATCAGTGGGATTGAGTTGTTGAACTACTGAAGAAGATGAGTTTGGTCATGGCCATTTGCCAAATGGGTACAGTCATAACTAAAATTGAGATAGAGGTCTAAGTTCTGGGAATGAGGAACTTCCAGAGGAAATGTTTTGCTTTATGGACGGATAACCCAGATTTAGGTGTTCCTCAGGTAATAAATCTCGAGAGTATTTAATAAAGGTTGGTGAGTAAGTTTTTGCGATATTTGGATAAAAAGTTGGGTTGGGTTGCCTTTTTATCTAATTTTGTGGATATTTAACCATGAGATGTTAGATCTGTTTGTATCTCAGTGTGTTGTATGTGTGAGCATAATAGATAGGGAAGCTCCTGAGTCGTGGTTTCCAGAGGTAAATACTAGCCTTGTCAGATTCAGCAGGGAGTGGCAGGGTTACGGGAGGAAATTGTATAGTAGTATGAACTCAGTAGTCCAAGACTTGTGGGGCTCATTTTAAGTTCTTATGTGATTAGATTTGTCGTTTGATAATCCAATGGGGAGCTGGGTGTTGGGTGGCTTGGCGGAAAAAGACTCGGCAGTTGTTTTTCGAGTTTGTTTCTGTATCATAGATAGGCAAGAAACTCAAGAGTTGTGGATTTCAATGTCTATGGAGAATGAAGTGGGGTGGGGGCATGAAAGCTTGTCAGCATTACTAGGGATTCTTACTGAGGGGAATTAACTATGAACTTACTCTCCATTGAAGTTGTGCAGGCGGTACACACCATATAGATTTTAGAGGGAGGAGTATTGTGCATCAGTGGGAAGGATATATGTATTATTTTTTATTTCTAAACAAATAGAAGGTTGAAACTGTTATTCAAAATGTGGACTAACACGTTTCTGGTGATTTTGAGGAAACTGAATAGTGGTAGCATGCTTTACCAAAGCAATTTGACAATTTAGGGGTAAGTTTGAGACTAGGAGTATTGATCTTACGAGAGAGAGAGAGAGAGAGAGCTGTCAACTTAACAGTTATTTTGTAGATGTGATTTTTTGGGTAGAAAGGCAAGAGCCTTGTGGAGTGAAAAAAGAATTGGAAAATTTATTCAAAGTCGTTGATAGGACAACTAGGATCTGAAGAGTGGAAAACCTAGCCGAATAAATAACATGTCATCTCTAGTTAAGTAAATTTCAAATAAACTTTATAGTTAAACATGAACTTAACTAGTAAACTTTATTTGGGATGGTGACATTGATTTCTATATAGTTTGTCGTTTACATGTTTTTAATATAGTTTTGTCTCAAGGAGATAAACTTTTCAATAATTCTAGGTCGTCTTTACTTATTGAACTCTTGTTTCAGGATGAGAATCTACTGCGGTGTTCGATCTCAGCTGATTCTCGAATTGAAAATAGCGGCAGTGATGATTCATCCGATGACGACAATCTAGATATAAAAGATAATGGTTACCATGATGCCGAAAATGAAGTTGATGTGGAAACAGATGAGGACCCAGATCGTGTACATAGTGGGAAATTGAGTGAAAGCAGTGGTTATGCTGGCAGTGACCTCTATGATTACAAGGTCTCCCTCCCTCTCCTTCTCTCTCTCTCTCTCTCTCTGTATGTCCCTCTTATCACCGTAGGTTAATGTGGGGTTTGGATATTATTTATCGTAACTCTTAAGTTCTTCTCCTGCATAGTATTTCTTAGAGATTGTTTGTATTGCCCACTGTAACTCTTACATTACAATGTAAGAAGCCTTCCAATGCTGTTGATGGCATTGCCTTCATGAACCTTAATTTCGGCAACAGTTTGGGGTTCTAAAACTACTTATGCTGAAGTCAAACAAATAGCTTTCTGTGGCCTTTTGAATCTTTTATTTGTGACGCAATGCTTTAATACACACTTGGAAACTTGATGGTTGTACAACTTGTTTAGTCACATTATGTTGATTTTCTTATTAAAGATAAGTAAAGACCCTTTTTTGTCACCAGATATTGCATTTTTATATTAGCTTGTGGTTTATAACCATTAACTCCAGGGTGTTGAAGATTCTGAAGGCATTCTAAATCTTAAACTTCAGTGGAAGTTTCTTATTTGTTTGAACCTTTTTTGTTATTAATTTTTTCTGTCCATTCAATTGTACACGTCGTTCATTTTGGTTGACATGTATGCTGATTTGCTTATATAGGCATTTGGGGCTGATGATTATGATGTTGGATCGCCTAAGGGAAATCAGGCTTCAGTTGAGATTTCAAAATCAGGTGTTCCTCAGCAGAATCCAAATGTTGAAGCGCTGGATAGAGGAGGCAGCCACATGAAAGAAAATGAATATTCAGTTAGTGAGACTTGTGAAACAAGCATACCAAGCGCATCACCTGCAGGAGAATCGTACAGATCAATGGGAGAGATTCTATCAGCAATGGATCAAGGGCATCCTTTACCAGTTTTGACTGAATCAGGAGCAGTCAAGGCAGTGGCTAAAGTAACAGGGTCCAATCACAGTGCAAAACGATCAGCGTTTTGGGGAAGAAGCAATGTAAGTTGCCTTTTGTTCATATATTGGTCTACCAAATAAGGTTGCCAACACTTTTTATTTTTTTATTTTATTTTATTTTTTTTAATAGCCAAATAGTTGGTTTAGTATTGGAGATATTCCATCTCAATCATTCAAATCTTCAAAATACCAACCCAAAGCAGAGTCCTAGTCTTTGGGTGCCTTTTTTTAGCCACATTTATATCCATAAAAAAGAGTTTATTCATTTTAAACATTATATCAAGTTGTAAATAGAGAAAATATAAAATCATCTCAGGTATTAATGATTGTGATTCTATGAGCATTAGTGTGATATTCATTTTGAAGAACCAGACATAATCCGTATCTAGTCGTCTGTTTGTCTGATAACACTATCTAGCTGACATGTGCGGTTTGTATCTTGTAATGCAATGGCATCTGATATCATATATTATTTTGTGCACAGGCAAGAAAGACACTATCCATGGAATCAGTTGATTCTTCTGGAGAGGAAGAGTAAGAAACTCAGTATATACATATTTTGTGCCATGCTTATCTCACTTATCATTTCATTTAATGCTCCATTTGTAGTGCCAGTATAAAGATATATATGTGTGTGTGTGTGTGTGTATTATTTTAATACTGTTTTGAAGAGTCCATTTGCTAATTATTTAAAAGCGGTTCCATTACTCCATGTGCACATTCCTTATTATTTTATTTCAATAATAATTTTGCAACTAATTGCCTTCAAATAAGAGGTCAAAGGTGGAACTTAAGTTTTCGTCCCCTAATTTGTTGCAGCGAGAATTCTCAAGCATCTGCTAATCAATTCATTCTTTTGGGTCAATATGCTATGTGGGTGCTAAGAAAAATCTGAACTATGTTATGATCTTCTTTTCTAGTATTTTTCACTGAAAAATATTCTGTGTTTTTTAGGCTGTCTATTCAGAGGCTTGAGATTGCTAAAAATGACTTGCAGCACAGAATTGCGAAAGAGGTAGTGAAGTTTGTACTTAAGTTTTATTTAGATCTCAAATTATAAGAAGTGGCTCTGTTACTAAATACTAACAGAATCAACCACCTACAATTGTAGGCTAGAGGAAATGCAATTTTACAAGCTAGCTTGGAGAGAAGGAAACAGGCTTTACATGAGAGGCGCCTGGCACTGGAACAAGATGTATGTTCTTTATGAAATCTATCCACCCAATTAACTTTTTTCCCCATGGTATTATTTATTTTCAGACTGTCTACAATCACAATGGCTGTAGCCTAAAAGCAATTTACATGACATGTATCATTCACATCTGGTAGGTAAGCATGAAATGATATGAACAGTTATTTTTACTTGCCTGTTCCGACGACCATATGGTGATGGAAGTAGGACAAAGGACCAGTTGATATATGTATGCATGCATTTGATCATGTTCTGGGGTTACTCTTCACTTTAACATTGGGAGCAGATTAACTGTCCAAACCCTTGACTACTATAGTGTGCAAGAGGAGAGACCTTTTTGGTCTTTTTGAACTGAATGGTGGGTTGGTAGTACTAGTATAAATCTAATGATAGTGCATTTACCTACACCCCTACAACCTAGTTGCCAACAAAATCTAAGTGAGTGGAGGTGCTGGCACTGCCAGTTGCTTGGTCGAAAGGCTTTGTTTGTAGCTCAACAATTTACAGGCTTTGTTTGTCATTTCTTATTTTTCAAAGGCAAAGAAGTTGATATCATTTATGTTTTTATAAAACCTTCCTATTATGTATCCTACTATGCTACCCATCAGTAGTTTTAAGATGTATATTTGGGAGGTAAATCTACTGTAAGTAGCATGTATGTAAAATCTGATGGCATTTCTTGTAATTCTTCAACACCATCTTAAAATAACGTCTCTCATAGTTTGTCTTAGTGTACAAATGCTGCTTTACTCTTTATCTCTATTTGTCTCTAATCTGTGAGTGATATTATAGGTTTCGAGATTGCAAGAACAGCTACAAGCTGAAAGAGATCTTAGAGCTGCATTAGAGGTTGGCTTGAGCATGTCTTCTGGACAGATAGCCAGTTCACGTGGCATGGATTCTAAGGTTTGTGTGTACGTATGTTTAAGAGTTCTTTGTTCCAAGTTTTTTGAATTTCTCATATGTTGTGTTACTACGTTATTTTTTACCAAATATTAAAAAACTAAACTAATTACTCAATACTGTTGTGAAGACAAGAGCTGAACTTGAGGAGATAGCTCTTGCTGAAGCAGATGTGGCCAGGTTGAAGCAGAAAGTTGCTGAACTTCACCAGCAACTTAATCAGCAGCAGCAGCATCATTACGGTTCTCTCTCTGATGCATGTGACCGTTACCAGAATGTCCAAAATCATAATTCTCAACAGTGAGTGTGCATAACCATTTGTCCTTCTAATTTATATTCCTCCTTCTGTGAAGTACTATATACAGCTGGAAAGTGGATTTTAGAGCTGTGCCCTCCTTTTTTTTTCTTTTCTTGTTGTTATGCAGCTTTCTTACATGGATTTTTCTATAAGGAATTCTGCAAGTGGCAGTCATAACTATCTTTGTGAGAAAATTCAAGTTCTTTTTTCCTTTTTTTTTCCCTGGGAAACAGTACTGGAGTCATGGCTGCCGGTGGTTGCATAAAATCATTTAAAATATGGATCGAGAGAAAAAGAAAAAAAAAGCCATCACATATAGAAGCAATAATTAGCTAGTACATGTGGATGCTCTTTTGACTATGTGTGATCCCTAGTGGTCTCAGCAGCATGTGATGCAGAGATTTGTTTTAGTCATTATTAAGGGTGGGGTGTAGAAGATACGCATTTATCTGCAAGACTCAAAGTTGATGGTTATGCATTTTGGCTCAAAAGATGTGATAATAATGAAAATTATTATTTAACTTGAGACCGTTTAATTTCTGCAGGAGGTTTCTTCAGCAAGATTTTGATGCAACCCTCGCCTTTTGTAATCATGAACGGAAACAGAGGAATGAGGTGTTATGTTTTTTCATTTTCGTTAATAATATTTTAAGCTATTAATCGTTCATTCTTCAATTTGCTTTTTACTTGCTAAATTATAAATTATGCGTAGATTAATGTTCTATCCTCAAAAGATGGTCTTGGCCCCTATCCCAACATATCTGACGACATGAGGGAAACTTGTTATTAAAACTTTTCTAAAACCCTGCATTTTGTTTTCAGTCTACATGTTTAAAAGTCTAATACATAACTGTTATCCACAGGAGAATTTGTTGGGGGATGACTGGAGGACTATTAAAGGACAAATTTTAGCAACTGGAAGTGGCACAAGGCAGCCATCAAGGAAGCAATTCACGGATCCAGGTAGCTTAAGTGAATCGAAAAGTACTGATGTATCCACAAGTTTGTCTGCCGATGAGCTGTCTGCTGTTGATTCTGCTTCCATTCCCTCCACTTCAAGAGCAGCAGAGGCGAGTGTTCATTTTTGCTGAGAATTTCATTTCAAGTCAATGAATTTGTTAATAATTTAAATCTTTTCATGACAAAGCTAAAGCTTTTAAAATATTGCTATTCAGAAACCTATATTTGCATGATCTTGTTTTGAACTCTGTAAAATAATTAGTCTTGCATTTTTCCTTTATTGATCCTGCCGTTTGCTTTGTGAGTATGTTTTCAGGTGGTGGATTATCCAAGACAGCCATCAACAGCATCTTCGGCGTTGGTAGAATTAACAACTCGTCTTGATTTCTTCAAGGAAAGACGTTCTCAGCTAATGGAACAGCTTCATAACCTTGATTTAAATTATGGCACAACATCTTTGCAAGACTCTGTCTATAGACCATCCTCCCCACCATGGAATTGACTGGCTGGAGAAGATGCTCATCACATGAGTTGGAAGATGAATTTGAAAGACGTTGTATAGTCTGATAATGTTGCATATAGTTGTATTTCGGGTGTGCTCTGTTTAATATTCTTATGTCTCATTCAAAGCGTCTTTATCTTTTCTCAAGTGAGGATATCAATGGAATTCTTGTGAGAATTTTTCCGGTTTGGTTGTGGAAGTACCTTGTAAGCGAACCACTCGATGTTGTGTCCATAGGTCTGAGTGATGTTGTGTCCATAGGTCGAGTGATGTTGTTGTGTCCATAGGTTGAGTGATGTTATTGAAACAATAATATTTATAGTCAGCAAAACCTCTTGGGGAAAAGGCATTCCAGATCTTTACTAATGCGTGCTTCATATAGTTGTATGAAGTTCGCATCAACATTTATTCAGTTGTGTCAGGTTTTGATCCTCACAAGTATTTATTGGCTCCGCCGCTCATGGCTGCTTTGAAAGGAGAAATCCCCGTTAGACAAGTAAAGAAGAGTTGTATATACGTGTATTCAGTTTTTTGCAGCCTATATGAAATGTTCTCAAAACCAGCCGGATCTGTTTGAGATTGTTATCCGATAGGAATATAGGGGGTGGTTATAATGAGAACCAATAAGTTAACAACCAATTGAGGACTTTCTCATTAATCGTTTATTACTCATTTTTCAATTATATTTTTGGGTAAATTTCTTATATGGTACATGAGCGTATGACTAATTGGACAATTAGGTACCTAATGTTTAAAAAATGACACTTTAGTGCCTCAAGTTATGCTCAGTTAGACATTTTGGTATTTATGTTAAATTTTCTATTAGATATGAGGGTAAAATAGACATTTAGGTACTATTTATCAATATAAACTTAAAGATGTTTGTTTTGTAGTTTCATGTGAATTAAGTCCGAATATATATTCAAAAATTGAATTAATATTTATCTATATCAGGATGAATCAATTTTTTGTTCGAAACGTGATTGAATTTTATTTTTAAGAAATTTAGTCGGTGACTCGGTGTAACCTTAACACTAAGAGACTACTCCACTGAGGTATATCTAATCAATTCACTGAAATTACTGTAATAGGTGCTCAAATCACAAATATACATATTTAATAACATAAAATTAAATTATGTCATATTTTATCAAACTAACCAAAAACATTAATTCATGCTCGTGTGCTCCTAGAAGACCTAGAAAATAATAAAGACCTAAGACTAATGGTCATTTAACCCACAAAACAAATATTTTATGTCTATATTTATAAATAGGACCTAAATGACAATTTCACCCTCATATTTAACGGAAAAATTTAGCGGAAGTACCAAATTGTTTAACTGAGCATAACTTAAGGTACTAAAGTGTCATTTTTTAAAACATCGGGTACCATAAGAGGAATTTACCTTACATTTTCTCATCTCAATCATTCAGTTTTTAGCTCTATATAAATAGATTACTTAAACAAATTTTCAGCTAAATTGGTGATCATTAAGAGATCGAAGTAAATCAAAAAAATGGACGATCCAAATCTGTAAACAAGAGCCATTCAAGTTTATAATTAGTAAACCACATTTATGAATGCCCTAACAATTTTAAATTTGGATGAAAATTTGTAGACATGATCTACTCATATATATCTACAAACTAGCAGATCGAGATATGAATATGCAATCGAAAAATAGGTGAAACGAAGAATTCATCAACTAGTCTTCAACTTATAATCCGCCTGAAAATAATCATCCCTAGAAATATAATCAGCCTGTAATTTATCAATATGCTGAAAAACCATTGGAAAAAAGGAGCTCTAGTTATGGAGTGAACGGCTTCTGCTTAAATGTTTTTTGCAGACATCTAAGTGCAGATGGAGGTGTGGGAAACTGGGAACAAGGTACTTGGGCGCAGTTGAGGATACCTCATGTTTTTACCAACTTTAGCTGCTCAATCAAATTTTACCATAACACCATTTGACACTAAACTATGCCAAACTGGGCCTTATCAACATGAGGTGCTGGATTGCGATCGGACATAATTTCAGTGGTTAAAAAAAAATGGAGTATAAGTTTCAAACTTCAAAGCATCTATGGAAGCTGAAAGTCCAACCTAAAATGTCCCATTTTTTGTGGCGGTGCTTGAATGGTTTCCTATCATCTCAGTGGTCGTTGTATCAGAGGTACATTGCTAGCTCCCCTATTTGTCCTAGATGTCAGCTTTAATGAAACGCCCTTGCACGCAACATGGACTTGCTCTTTGTGTGTTGCGGTGTTGGAGAGGACGAGTTTTTAATCGAAGTTGGGTCTGGTTTTTGGGGGAATTTTTCACATTTCTCAACAATGCTATCCAGATGTCAACTATTGATGAAATGAAGTTATTGGTGATCTTGTTGTGGGGTATTTGGTATGAACGAAATAAGGTCGTCCATGGGAATCAGCCTAAGCCTCCGGAGGTTCTCTTTGAGCAGGGAATGTCTTTGTGGAAAGGCTTTAAATTAAAGTCTTCAATGGATGTACAAGCTCGAGATTCTGCTTCTGGTAATAATAACTACGAAGCACATGTCAATTTGCCTTTAAAAAATGCAAATAGGTATATAGTGGGGCAAATATGTGAATAAATATTTACTGGGGCAAAAATACAAAATATAAATAGATAAACGATATTTATTTTTTTAACCTTGTCTAATATTTTCAAGTTTTCTAACATTTTACAATATTATAGATAAATTTGGAAGTTCAATTTTTTTGTGAAGCTTTGACACCAAAACTTGGGCTTCCCATTATAGGAGTTGAGATAATAATAAAAGGATGAACAACGTGCAGTTGGTGCCTCCAAATCCAAGTACGTTCAAGCTTAATTGTGATGCGGCTGTTCTTGAAAATGGTAGTATGGTAGCCTGGGGGCTGTGGTAAGAGATCATGGAGGGGCTTTGTTGCTCGCCGTAGGAGAGAAAGCTCATGGTCGACTTCAGCCTTGTGCGGCTGAGTTGGCTGCATTAATTCTTGGATTGGAGGAAGTACTGCATATAGGTATTTTGCAGGATGTTGTGGAGAGTGATTGCCAAGTTGCTGTGAACATGGTTAATGGGAATGAAGAGTGTTTTAGTGCAGAAGCGTTGACTGACTCATGGATGTCATCTAAAGGGTGTGTTTGTTGGTGAAGGGTTGGGCCGACTGGCTCATGGATGCCATCTACAGTATAATGACAGACCAGTAGCTAATTTTAGTAGAGGAAAAAATAGTGGGGATTTTTTGTCCACCACCGATAGTTCTCTTATTTTGTAATATTTTTTCCTTTGAATAAAAATCCAGTTTTCTTCTAAAGAAAAAAAAGTACAAGTTTAAAAAAAAAATGGAGTATAAATGCGTAAAAAAATGTGATGTATATGTCATATAAGTTAATAACCTAAATTGTAAAATCTAAATGGTTCCTCAAAATATGATTCACCTAACATTGTTGTGTGTCCAGTACTATTTAATTTAGTGACATAAGTCTTTTATTATAAGTAAGAAACCGTAAATTTGACTCACAATATTGTAACACATTATTTAATTAAAAAAAAAAAAATAAATAAAAAGCCTTTCGTAGAATGCGGTATTTTTGGGAGGAGTCGCTGAAAAGGAATGTGATAATTACAAAATCGTGTGTTGACAAAATATATTCAAGAGTTGAGGAGGACCATGGAATAAATTATAGTGATAGGATATCCTCAGCTTTGTCCAACCCAGGCACAGGCAGTAGTCTCGGATTATTTGGCATTTGGGTATCCCTCTCAATTCTCAAAGGTACAGTCCCTCTTTCTCCATAATCCAATTTCTCCTTTAATTTTCAATTTCGCAGCAGATAGAAATTTCGATTGAATTGTTGATTGGATAGGTTAAATTGTGATGGTGGTGGTGGCATAACAAAATGAAGTTTGGGGTTGTTGGTAACATCCTTTGGTTCAGAGCCCAACCAAACAGTGAACAAGAACCTGAGGCTGGTTTTGATCTCAAATGGGTGGCTGCTAAACCATCATCCACTATCAACCGGCAGTTGAGAAGGCGTGCCCAACCACGCGCTCCTCCTCGTGACTTTTTGCGCTTCCGGCCTTATGTTTCCAGGGTTCCATGGCATACTGGTGTTAGAGGGTTCCTTTCTCAGCTGTTTCCGAGATACGGCCATTATTGTGGCCCTAATTTTTCGAGTGGCAAGGATGGTGGATCTCCTGTTTGGGACCAGCGGCCCATCGATTGGTTGGATTTCTGTTGCTACTGCCATGACATTGGCTATGACACTCATGATCAGGCTGAGCTGCTCAAGGCTGATTTAGCATTTCTCGACTGCCTTGAGAAGCCTAATATGAGCACCAAAGGAGATGCTGGCGTTGCTCTCCTTTATAAGACAATGTGCACCACAGGTATATGCTAGCTTCATGTTAACATGGTCTTGTTTCTCTCTGCTGTTGCGATGACAATTGTTCCTTGCCATTTTTACATGAATGCCAGGTCTCAGGAATTTCCTTATACCCTACAGAACTCACCTTGTGAAGCTGACATCAAGACCACCATTGATTCAGTTTGGATGGCTAAGCAATGTTAGATGGAGAGGTTGGAGTTTTCAGAAAACCTGAAATGGATCATGAGCCTCAGAATTGGTCACCAACAACACTCACAGATGGTTTCTTTTCTAGTATTTTATGTATTCAAGTTTTTTCTTTGCCAGAGGGAAACTAGTGGTTTTGAGTCTTATTGGGCCTTTATCGCTAATGGATGGAATGTTGTTGGCGACTTACCTGAATCATGCATATTAGCATTCTTTACTGTATGGTGTGCCTCGAGTCTACTTATTAGCTGGTTTCGTAGCATCTGTAAATAATGAACATGTTTTTTGTTTGTTTGTTTGTTTGTTTGTTTGTTTGTTTGTTTTCTATGTAAAGGTTCATCAAGTTTCATCATATTCTACTGTGCTTCTCTTAGAGTCTTAGGCTCATCTAAAATGTAGCAGTTAGGCTCATCGAAACAAAAAGAACGTGATATAATGTTAATATTAAGCACATGGTTTGCTCCCATGTGGTGGGTAGTATGAGATGAAATCCCTGTACCTACGTCGGTAAAGACTTCTAGGTATCGGATGTGGTATGAGATGATTTTCAAGAAAAAAAGTTTAGACTACTTATGTGATGCTGCCTCGGTTTATTTGTTGAAAGATAAATTGATATCATGCGATCAACTGTCAAAAGCTATAGCTTAGAAACACTTGCATAAGAGACTCGACAAGAAAGTTGAGGATAACATTGCCATGAAGTTCTAAGGTACGCGGCTATATTACTAAGTCAGCTTGTGCTTGCTTTACTAAACACTACAAGAAAGAACCTTGCCCTCTGAGGAAAACGGATTACGTTGCCTCATAGACGTTCTTCCTCATAAATTTTTCTGTCTTCCAGGAGGACCATCTCAGCATGACACGTGGTTTTTTTAAACTTACTCAAATAAGGATGTCATATACAATTATACATCATAAAATGAGTTTGGCTCCTTTGACACCTATGAGCAGACAGCCAGGCAACATTACCAAATCAATGAGTAAATAATTCACACTTAAATAAAAGATATAATCAAATCAGAAAAATGTATGCTACTGATCTAAGTAAATTACAACTCAGTTCAATCAAAATTAAGAATCAGCCCTGAATCCATTTTTCTTCTTCAAGTTACAGTCTTAGTCTTACAGAAAAGAAAGGTTCACATTTTTCATATTTCAGGGTCAATATTCGATTTGCTTGGCAGTTTCTGTTTCTGGGTTTGCTTTATATTCAGGTTTTGAGATTAAAGAATCATCATTTTCTTAGTTGGTCTGTGGCTTTGTGTAGTAATGGTTGTATTGATTCCAATTGTGAACATGACTCATACTTTCCCCTAAATATGTAACTGATCAGGTTATATTGCACCAAATCATAAGGGAGAGTTCTTGCATTTGATTTATTTGTATCATACGGTGGTGGTGGAGAATGGCTAAAAGGACCCCAACGTGTCAAAAGCCTATCTAACTCAATACCCACTCCATTTGGGTGAGATACCCGGAAATCGCAACAAGGCTGATGCAACTCCTGTGATTCTGCTGACCAACATCTCTGAGAATTTTCTCTTGGATCCCATGGTTCTATTTGGTTATGTGAGAAGGTTGGTTACTGTGTTTAATTGACAATTTTGAGGTTATGGATTTAAATTTGGTGTGTGAGTTATTAATAAAAGTTTTTTTTTTTTTTAAAAAAACTTTTTGGGAAAGAGGAAAATAAAAGGTTCAGGCAGTTCAGTGTATGATTTAGTATGTTTTTCCTTTGTACCATGTTTAGACCAATTTTGAGAATTGATTAACTCAAGAGGTAAGGTTTCATGTCCCCCTCTTTATATTTTTATCTCAATTATTAATAAAATATTTACAATGATTATTCATCTGCATCTGACCTATTTTGAGAATTGATCATGTGCATCTATATTCATTGTTGGAGAGAGAAACTCAGAGTCGGGTTTGTCTATCATACCATATGATATGACATACTTATTGTAAATGTGTCTCATTGTATGACACATGAAGACTTTTGAATGAGTAAATGATAATTACTTAATCATTTAATTGCTTCTTTAATAAATGATTACTACATATTTTATGAGGCATGCTATACCATATAGTATATTAGAATTTTCCCTCAAAGTCTCGGACACTCAATTCTAGAAAAGAACAATATAGCAATATAGATGTGAGTAGATAAAATAAAATCGATATGTCGTAGGATTTCTAGCAATCTAAATGACTCTAACCCCGTCAAGGGTTGAAGATATTTTTTTTTGGTTTCACGTTGATAGATTTTTTACCACACAGTAGAACTATCCTGATTCAATTACCACACATGTGGGCATTTTATTGGCAAAGGGAGGACCAAATGTCATGCTGAGGTAATTGACATTTGAATCTAAACAGGGCAGAGAGAAGAGAATTATAATTTGGGTGTAACAGAAACACACCGGTCTGGGTCGAAATTTGGAAAGCAAAGATGTTGAGGATATCTCATCTTAGACTCTCTCTCACTTCCACTCTCAACCTCTCGACTTGTTTAACCCTTCAAAAACTCTCTACTCGTTCTGCAGCTTCTCCACCTTGTCGTCTCTCCCACACCTTCAAACCAACTTCCCCCAATTCCAACCGGGTTCTTCTTCGTGTCATGGGCACTCCAGCTCCCAAGTGTAGAGGTAATCCTTTTGTTTGTTGCTTCTAATATTCCATGTTTTTTTGTTTAATTAACCCAATGCCCACTTCCTCCAGTTTGATGTTTTACTTGTTTGTTGGAGATAACCAATTAACCTTGAGGATATGTCCACAACAACCTATTTCAGAGAATCTTGACCAAAAAAAAAAAAAAAA
>NC_020492.1:30450116-30459579 GCF_000184155.1 Fragaria vesca subsp. vesca | reverse complement strand
AAAAAAAAAAAAAAACCTATTTCAGAGAACATCAATAAATCAACTTATTTTCTAAAAGAATACTGACAAGTGAAAAGAAGATGAAAGAAAGTTAACATTGTGTTTCTGAGCAACTAAAGGGATTAATAGGATGTCTTCCTGAGATCCAATTCTTTTCTATTCAATCGCACATAGTTTGTGATAATTTAGGACAGTTTTTCAGCTCATTCCCTTTTCGGCCATTTCATCCTACTGTCAATTTTATTTTTTGGCAGTTTCAATTGGTCAACTAACTGAATTGGTCATGAAGCTAGTTAACTAGAGAATGGCCACTTCAAGAAATGTGTCTTTCAAGTTTTCGTTGACATCCAACCCAAAGTACTGTCATGTATACTGATCCTAGTCTTCCATCCTGTCATTCCATGCATTATCACAAGTGTAGTAGCTAAAAACAAATTTTTTGCCAGTATGAGGTGATGCTTTTGGTGGCCATGAGTGCAGACTATGGCATCCCAGTTTTGGTTCCTGAGAAGTCTACGATCCGCTTCCCCCTAGGGTTGCTAGTGGCTTGATACAAAAGCTTTATGAAGAATGTGGCAAACAAAAATTGCATCGGCATAGCATCTTCAGTACATGATAGGTCAATATCCTCTGACCATCTGTACCATAAACCGTAGAACAGCTTGAAAGATTCGTGGCTCAAAATTACTACACTGGATGCCCTTGTGCTTGCGAAGCCTACGACCTAGCTCATTTGAAATGTTTAATTGTTACGTATCCACAATCTGACGAGTCTGTAAGTTGATGACCCTATTGTTTGGGAGTATCTCACAATGCTGTCCCTCACCTGTGCCAGTCATGTTTTTAGGTCCTCCTTCAGTTATCACATCTAAAATAAGTACATAAATATGAATTTGTTTGTTTTCTTGATTGGTTATTGGAAACATTATATTTCACCATTAACTTGATTACATGGATGTGAGTACAGTAGGCGCCACTAGTAGGAATCTCTCTCCCTCACCCTCTCGAACACTCAATCACTTACATGTGTGTGCATACATGCACTCACACACACATCTCTCTCTCTCTCTCTCTCTCTCTCTCTCTCTCTCTCTCTCTCTCTCTCCCTTTCTCACTCTAACACTACCATACTCTCACTCTCTGTTTAAACTAGATTTCCTTTTATTGAAGAGTTCTAATTTACGTTCCTTTCAGCTTCATTTAGTTCTGAAAGTAGCTCTGGTGATGCAAGGGAGATATTGGTCCAGCACTTACTTGTCAAAGAAGACAATCTTAAGCTGCTGTTAGATCTTCAGCAGAGAATTTCACGAGGTCAGATCTCAAGCTGTTATTTCACAATTGCTGGCCTTTTTTTTATTTTTATTTAGAAACTTAAAGTTTTGAGTGAGTTTTGTGGACTATTTGTGCATTTCCTTTTGTATTTGTGTTGTTTGAATATAAAATTCTTGTTAATGTAAAAGAAAATGAAATCAATTTTCACCAAAGGAAAAAAAAAAAAATACAAACATAATGGTGATCGGTGAAATGTCTAATATATTATTCATTCTCTTTTCAAATTTTTATCTAATGCCATGCTGGTCTCATGCAATTTGTTAATTCAGGTGAAGACCTTAGTGATCTTGCTGCAGAGTACTCGATATGTCCATCCAAAGAAGAGGGGGGAATGCTTGGGTGGGTGAGAAAGGGGCAAATGGTATGTGGATGGATTTATCTGCATGGATCTTTCTAAACCATTTGGGCCACGTAAATTTACTTTCTTGTATAGTTGTGGTTCTCCAGTTTTTGTTATATATGGTAATTGGCGTCGGATTCAGCAATTGTCTTTTTTTCCCCCAGCTTGGAAATATCCATATTCTTCCATATTTTTTTTAGCTATGATATGTCTTCATTGATTATCTAGTTTGTTGTAAGGAAGTGCTCATTCTACATTTTAGAGCCAAACGAGATTACTATTATAGAGAAACCATGATTTATATGTCGATCACTATTGCACTGGAATATCAGCTGCTTAATGGATTATTGTTGTTTAACATAAGTAGCAATGTTTGTAGTTTTAGTATCATGTGAAGATGAAATGTATGGGAGCGAAAAGGTTGATATGAGAAGAACTTGAAGTATAAATTTTCTTTGATTTCTAGATTTTTTTGTTTCCAGCACCAATATACTTTGATAGATATCTGATGGTTCATGTGCCAGGTACCTGAATTTGAGGAGACTGCATTTAGTGCATCTTTAAACAAAGTTGTTAGGTGCAAAACCAAATTTGGATGGCATTTATTGCAAGTACTGTCAGAGAGGTATGTTTAGAACCTGTTTCTTACTAATTTCTTACTAGACAATTCTTGGGTTTGCTATTAACGGCTGCTGAGGTGTAAGTATAGTTTGAAGGAAGAGGCAAGAAAACCACTTCATCCCTAATTTTGACTCAAAATGAAACCTATCCCATCACCAGTTGGTTTCCTGGAGAAAGATCTTTTATCTGGAGGCAGTCGCTAGGCTGCCTCAATTTGCTCTTTTTTTCAGGGCCAGTGCTGACTCACAGTTTACAATATTAACTTTTTTATTTTTTATTTTTTATTATTATTTTATTTTTTATATGTGCATTGTATGCTGTTAGGGAGGAATCTGTACTTCAAAACATTCAATGCAAGGAGCTGCATGTGAAAATGCAAGATCCGAGTTTCTTAGACAAGGCACAGTTGATTGATGTCCGAGAACCTGAAGAAGTGTATGCTCGCATCTTTTATTCCTGCTCTTAGCTGTCTAGAGATTTTCTTTGTATTTTTTGTTTCTTTAGGGGAATCTGATTTAAAAGCTCTTATAATCAGTAAAGTACATCTTGTTAAGTTTTGGCATGGTGGCTTTCGTTGGGTGTTTTGGTAGGTATAGTAGTGCTTTATGGACGAGAAAACTGGTAATTGACGAGAAAACTATGGATGTATAGTTGCTGAAGTTACTGAAGTATCATATTAGAGATCTGAGCTGCAAGGTGATTAAGAATTGTTAAAAGATGTCCGACAGAAACTGTGTAGCAATGAGAAAATCCTTGCTTGGGGTAAACTGAAGAAAATAGCAATTAATTTTTGCATCTCTGATACTTTACTCAATCTAAGGAAATACCATGTAGGGTGTATTGTGTAGTGACTGCTGAGATCTTGCATCATGCTCGCACAATATAATTCCTAGAGATTTGATTGTTTGTTATCTCTTAACTGCAATGGTGTGAGGGCTATTTCCAGTTGGTTTTTCATTTTCTTGCTGTTCGCGTGGCTATTTGGAAAACACTGCTATATCTTCAAGTCTTTCTCTCTGTGTCTGTGTTATGTGTGTGTCCAAACCCGATGTTTTTTTTTTTCCCATTAGAATATACATGATGTAAAAGTTGCTTTATTCGAGGACCAAATCATTGTAATTTGTTTCTCAATACTACTCTCAAACAGCTTTTTGGCACTGGTCAGCATGTGTTTCTTCCTTTCATTGGCTATTGTTTCTTCAAGTTCTCTTTGTTTGACAGGGCCCAAGCTTCTTTATCCGGATTCCAGGTTCTTCCCCTTCGACAATTTGGAAGCTGGGGACCTGACATAACCACAAAATTCGATCCTCAAAAGGATACATATGTTATGGTAGGCACAAAGCTTTCTGGTTTAAAGGGTTCATTTCTTATATAATATTATGTTTATGTAATGATGTTATTGGAACTGCATATTGGTTGTCAAAATTGAACAAGGAAGAATTGAATCATATTGAGACTTTAAGCCCAATTTTGGCTTTCATAGGTGGCCTGTTGCATGTATCAGTTTTTCTAAACAAAGTACTGAAGAACTAGAAAATTGTGTTGGGCAAAGAACTCTGATCTTGGGTATTACAAGTGATCATCTTTGTTTGTACCACTGCGTTAATATTGTGTCCTTGCAGTTGCTATTATTGTTGAACTATGATGCTGTTGATCGACCACTAATTAGTCTTTTGGTCAAATATATAAAATATCTTAGTCGTTGATTATTGATACACAGCATATGACACTTCAGTAGCAGGTTCTGTTTGAACAAAAGGGGCAAACATCTGTGTTGCATCATCTTTTTTTTCTTACGTATAGCTGTATTAGCTGACTGCTTGTTACTGACATTTCATGTTTCAAATGCAGTGTCACCATGGCATGCGATCTCTACAGGTTGCCCAGTGGTTGCAGACGCAGGTAGAGCCCTCTCTGCTACATTAAGTTGCTCATAATTAGTCCTTTAAATAACTGAAAATTGAAATAAATCTAATACATCGTATACAATTTTATTCAAAACCATTTTTCTTTTCTGGTGTTACAAATTTAATTGAGTTGTATCATTAGCCTTTCCTATAAGTTCATATGGAAGCTCTACCGCAGTGTGTGTCATGTTGTCTTTAGGGAGAGAATGGTCTATTATTGAAATTTGAGCCAAAGTTAAAAGGAAATGTTCAAGATTATTCAAAGTACTTGTTACCATTTGATAGTAGCTCTTATAAAACCTATATTCTAAAATATGAAATGAGTTGGATGTAATAAATTTCAGCTCCACCTTTCAGGAACTGCTGAAAATATCACTTCATACATCAGTCCTTTTAGATGGTAACTTATTTGTTCATGTGAAGTACTGAAAGTTTCATGACATGGAACAAGGAACTTTTGGTTTGTATTTTATTCTCAGTGTGATGCATATGGAATTAGTACTTTCTGGTTCTCTGGCGAGGTTTGTATTATCTCAAAGAATACATCACATAGAAGTTTAGGGCTGAATTTTTTTTTTTTTATAAAAAATTAAACTCGTTAGTGTAGAGTGAACAGGTGCATATTGTCAAATATCTTTTGAATGTACGGAGAGAAAAGGTATGTATTGAAGAATTTTGGTTGGTGAGAAGTCCTTTCTTTATAATGTGTTTTCCTTTATAACGTGCCTTGATTGGAATTTGGAAGTCTAATTTAATTATATGTTCGTGTCTTTTGTTCTGGAGAGATTGGAGCTAGTTGGGTACTTGGATTGAAGGATAGAATAATATATTGCTAAAACTCTGTGGGGAGGTTGTGTAACAGTTTTCTGGGTTATTTGGACGTAACATAGTTGATCTGTATTTTTTATTTATTTTTATTGTGATTATAAGGTGCAGTGTGGAAGATGTGTATTGTTCATCAGCATTACAGGCATTAGTATCTTCTGATCTTAGCGATAACTCTCTATTAGCTGGACATGCTAGCTAGATGCTGTGAACTGGTGTTTGTCTTTGATCTTTAGGTTGTAGAGATGCTGATCTCGTTTGTTGAGTTTTAGTAAAATCTTGTTTTTCAAACATGTGTGTGTATGTGCGTATACATATACGTGTATATAGAAGACCTTTGGAGTGCAAACGGTTGATATGCCAAAAAAGAAAGAAAGAAAGAACCAACCTTTCGTACACTTTTTATAGTATAACCATAAATGTACAACTGTAGGGTTTGTAAAGAAGGCCCTTGGGTTGTGTTTTAAAGTGTCAGTCGCATAAGGGGGTTGGGCCAGGCCGAGTCAGAATGGCTTTGGTGACCCAAGGTTAGCATTACTTACATCTGGTAACCCTCTATTAAATTTCTGGTCATTTTCATTGTTGGATAAAGAACAGTAGTTGGACTCAGTTGTTAGCTTTCAAAATCCAAAGAGATAATTATTTTGCACTGGGCTCACTAAGGTCAAACTGGGTAGGCATACTCGCTGGTATCACCCTCTCACGGTCTCACCCAAAGAACTAAGTCGGGGTATCTCCAGGTTCAGTTAAAATTAAGACATGGGATGATTGTAGAAGTTGGTTATGATATTCCTGTCAGAATCTCACTGTCGCTGGTCCTTGCCGTATCCCTGCTAGGCCATACTTTGTTCATAATAATAAACTGTTATAGGTACTTTATATGTGCATACTATTCTAGGAAAGATCCTTATATTAGCTATTATTTCTGCTGTGTAAGCTTTTTTGTGTGCTGGTTACAACTTTTTCAATGGTTCAGGGTTTCAAGAGAGTCTTCAATGTTGCTGGGGGAATTCATGAATACGCTCGAACGGTTGATCAAACAATTCCCACCTACTGATGATATTTTCCGGATTAAAGATGTGCCTCCCATCACTTGAGACCGCCCAAGATTTTTGCTGTGTACATTGGAGCTGCACTAATGTATGTTCACAACTACTTTGATACATTGGTTTCCGTTGTTTCTAGAAGAAACACATAGTGGCATGCTCCCCCGCCTACGAGACCTAACTGTTAATGTTCTAAACTTGTAATGGAAGAAGAAAGCAGGGTTATTTATAATTTCAGCATAGCTGTGGATATGTGATCATCATTCCTAAAGCAAACATGAACAGACTGCCGGTAACGGTTTTGTTTTTCCCGTAAAAAGTTGGGAAATGGAAAGCTAAGCCTCCCCCACGTATGAGACAAAGGGTAAAGACCATTTCAAACAGGTGGCTTTCTAAGTTTTGAAATAATGAAACTACCAAAACTCCTACAATCCCTCATTATCGGTCCTCTGTAATATCCTCCTCAGTCCAAGCTGTAACGTACCTAATTTGCATGCCTCTAATCTCTTTCTCTTTCTATTGTCTCTCTCCAGCAACCCTTTTTTCCCTCAGCCCCCAAAACCCAACATTTCCTACCCCATAGCTTGGCCACACCTTAGTCCGAGAGATCTCTCTCTCTTGCCTTCTCTCTCTCTCTTCCGCCATGGGCAACTGTTGCTCTCAACGCAACACCGAGGATGCCCTGAACGATGAAAAGGGAGACAACAATGGTGGCCTGGATATGAATGCCAATGTGACAAACAATGCTGCTCCGGCCTCCCAGGGTTACAAGCCTCCCCCGGCATCCCCACCACCAGGTGGAAAGCCTGCGAAGACAGGGCCTATTGGACCTGTTCTTGGGAGGCCAATGGAGGATGTGCGTTCGACCTACTCTATCGGAAAGGAGCTGGGGCGGGGACAGTTCGGGGTGACGCACCTGTGCACACATAAACAGACGGGAGAGCACTTTGCCTGCAAAACCATAGCCAAACGCAAGCTGGTAAATAAGGAAGATATAGAGGACGTGAGGAGGGAGGTCCAGATCATGCACCATTTGACCGGACAACCAAACATCGTGGAGCTCAAGGGAGCTTATGAGGACAAGCAGTCGGTTCATCTGGTCATGGAGCTGTGCGCCGGTGGAGAGCTTTTTGACCGCATCATCTCTAAGGGGCATTACACCGAGCGTGCTGCAGCCGCCTTGTTAAGGACCATCGTCCAGATCGTGCACACCTGCCATTCCATGGGAGTCATCCATAGGGATCTCAAGCCTGAGAATTTCCTTCTGCTCAACAAAGACGAGAACTCACCGCTCAAGGCCACCGATTTCGGTCTATCGGTCTTTTACAAACAAGGTTATTTTTTTACACAAATTCACGTCATCGTGTAGACATTAACGTGGATATAGACGTTCATAGAAAGAAGAAAAGTAGTGTAGTAAACTAGTAATGTAATATTATGATTATGATTGTGATTTCACAGGAGAGGTGTTCAAGGATATTGTTGGCAGTGCATATTACATAGCACCCGAGGTGTTGAAGAGGAGATATGGACCAGAAGTCGATATATGGAGTGTTGGAGTCATGCTATACATTCTTCTGAGTGGTGTTCCTCCTTTCTGGGCAGGTATGTATGTATTCGATCTGCCACACACTAGTATTGTGCTAAATTTATTAGCATATATTGTTGATGATGATGGGACCTGCAACATTAATGGCTGACGAACAGAATCGGAACATGGGATATTCAACGCAATATTACGTGGTCACCTCGACTTTTCAAGCGACCCATGGCCTGCAATATCAGCTCAAGCAAAGGATCTTGTGAGGAAGATGTTGAATTCAGATTCCAAGCAGAGATTGACAGCCTTCCAAGTTCTAAGTAGTACTCCTATCCTTATTATTATTATTATTATTATTATTATTATTATTACCAGATATTAATTATCAAACGTATATAACATGGTTGATTCTCACCCAGATCATCCATGGATCAAGGAGGATGGTGAAGCACCAGATGTTCCTCTGGACAATGCTGTGCTCAGCAGGCTCAAACAGTTCAAAGCAATGAATCAGTTCAAGAAAGTTGCACTAAGGGTATAGACCGATCGATGGTCATTTTAATCTCAACTATATATATATATATATTATATATGATTCGATCTCCGAGCAACATAGTAAAGCGATTGATATTCCAGGTTATTGCCGGTTGCCTATCAGAGGAAGAAATCATGGGATTGAAAGAGATGTTCAAGAGCATAGATACAGACAACAGTGGGACTATCACACTAGAAGAGCTCAAGCAAGGTCTTGCCAAGCAAGGCACCAAGTTATCTGAATACGAAGCTAAACAACTAATGGAAGCTGTAAGTGACACCTCCATTGATCAAACTCTCTCTTTCTCCATCTCTAGATCTCCTTCTCGATCTACACAAACACACAGTCGGAGTCGATCATATACATTGTGTGTGTGTGTATATACACACACACAAATTATTAACTTTATTTCTTTTTATTTGAAATTATATATGAAAAAAAAGGCCGATGCTGATGGGAACGGGACCATAGACTACGATGAGTTCATCACAGCAACGATGCACTTGAACAGAATGGATAGAGAAGAGCATCTCTACACTGCCTTCCAGCACTTCGATAAAGACAGCAGCGGGTCCGTACGTAGTTACAAATCATCAATCATATATATATATATATATATATATATAAAGGATGAGAAGCGGACGTCCGCACTCGGCTTAAAGTGCGGACCTCCGTCCGTTCTCCACCCTCCGGCGCCGACGACGGCACGCCTCCACCCCAGAACACTCCAGCAGCGTCCCCGACCATTTTCCCTCCCCGGCGAGTCCGTTCTTTTCCAGTTTCCAGCGAGATTGATCTTGTTTGAAGTTTTGGGTGATCTTGCCGGAAAACTGAAAAAGAACGGACTCGCTGGGGAGGGAAAGTGGTCGGGAATGCTGCTGGAGTGTTCTGGGGTGGAGGCGCGCCGTCGCCGGTGCCGGATGGTGGAGAACGGACGGAGGTCCGCACTTTAAGCCGAGTACGGACGTCCGCTTCACATCCGGCCTGTATATGTATATATATACAGGCCTTCTCGGCTGCGGACGTCCGCACCGAAGGTTTCGGTGCGGATTTCCATTTTTTCACCACTTTCCGATCGAATTTCCCCAAACTTCCTTCTAGACATATCTAGATCATCTTGTGTAGATCATCTCTGCAAAATTTCAGCCAATTTGGTGATCGTTAAGGCCCTCAAAATCGAAAAACAAATAGGAGATGATGAACCGGACAGAATTACAGTCCGTCAGATTGTTTTTTGATTTTGAAGGCCTTAATGATCACCAAATTGGCTAAAATTTTAGCAGAGATAATCTACACAAGATGATCTAGATATGTCTA